>NW_023144628.1:13803193-13827482 GCF_012932325.1 Thrips palmi | reverse complement strand
GCCGAGCCGAGCCGAGGGCCAGGGGCCAGGACGAGTCGAGTGGAGGAGCCCAATCGCTTTGATCCGGCTGTCTGCTCCTCCATGCAAAAGGCCGGCACCTCATCAATGGACAAACGTCGATCATCCGAAACCTTCCTTTGGAAGACTGCCAGCCAGGCCCTCCCGGGCACCCCGGGGCCGAGGGGGCGAGTCAGGGCCTCCCTCTCTCTCTCTCTCTCCCCTCTCTCTCTCTCTCTCTCTCTCTCTCTCTCTTTTTTTTAATGGCAGAGCGGTCCTCGAGTCCGTCGAGCCGAGGGGGAGCGAGTGAGCGCCGAGCGGGCACTAGATTTAAGAGGGAAAATTTGTCGGGCCGCAGGGGGCACGGCACGGCACGGCACGGCGGGCAGGGCGGTTCAAAATGATGGCGGAGTAGGTAGATATAAAGGTGCTTTGGGCTGCCGGGGTGGGGGGGCGGAGGGGGGCGGGGAGGATGAAGGAAGGGGAAAAAGGGAAAAAGGGGGGGGGAAAGCAAGGGGGGCACCAAGACAGCTCCCTCATCAGCGCCAATCCCAGCAGTTTTATTTTATACCCGGGGGCTGTAAAGCGTGTCCATCGGTAACTCCGCGGCGGAGCGCTTCCCCCAGGCGTCCTCGCGCCGGGGGTCGCCGCCCCCCCGCGCGGAGGCACTCCCATGGCACTCCCATGGCCTCCCATGGCACCCCGGGGATGCTTGCCAGCCTCTCTCACGAGGAGGAACTGCCGCCAATTAGCACTCCGGCGGGCACTTCCGCGGGCACTTCCGTAAAGAACCCCCCCCCGGCACCCGGCACACCCCCGCCAGTCCGGGGGCAACGCTCTCCTAGGGGAAAAACCGTGTGATTTTCCCCCCGCTAAATGGTGATTGCTCCACCGTGGAGCGGTGGAGGGGAAAAGGGGGCGAGGGGAGGGGAGGGGAGGGGGAGGGTCGAGTACCCAGGAAGGGCCGACAGACACGTCCCGCAATTGAGGTCTCCATTGCAGCAATCCAGCAGACTGATTCCGAGAGTCGTTTTCGCCGCTCCGTCTCCCTCGCACTCATGGGGCGTCCCGCACACGTGCGAGAGAGACAGAGCGACGAGAACGACCCCGGGGTCGGTCTGCAGGCCCGGCAGGCCCCGGCAGCCCGGACTCCGACGTGAGTGGCTGCGCTGCACTGAGTAGTTGCCCGTCAAGTGCACGTCAATTTCGCCCTCGTTTCCGCTTCCACTGGCCCACTAGCCGAACCGTTCGGCCGCGAGCCCTTAATAAAGTGGGGCGACTATCGGGGGGCGCGCGGTTTCGACGACGATCCAAAGCGGGTAATTTTAGTTTGTGGTTTTTCAACTCTTTTTTTGCCGCGCTGCGCGTGCGTGCGGGACGGCCTAAATGCGTTCTCCAGGTGGCCGGCAGTGGCCGCACGGCCGAGTCCGAAGGAATCCCAAGGAATCGCGCGGGAAAGCAAGTAAACGCGTGCTGCGGCCGAGTTTAACGGCCTCTGACGAACCTCTTCACGTTTTATTAGTTCTCCCCGCTTGCCCTCCCCCCCCCTCCCCCTCTCAGAGCCAACTCGCGGAAAGTGCGGAAGACGCGAGCGGTATCCACTTATCCTCCTTTCTTGCCCCCGCGCTTTATTGCCGTTTCTATTTTGTTGTCAATCCATCAGCCAGGATTACGAATGACGCGCTCTTCAAATCAAAGTGTGTGTGTGTGTGTGTGTGCGTGTGTGTGTGTGCGTGCGTGCGTGTGTGTGTGTGTGTGTGTGTGTGTGTGTGTGCGCGCGAAAACGAAAACGAAAACGAAATTGAAAACGAAAACTATTTCTGCGCTGCAAAAACATAACAAATCAGCAGTGCTCGTGTTGGTGAGTCAAAATGTGCTGTTCGAAACAAAAATTTGCCTTTTTTGTCAGTTAATAAAATCCGGAAGGGGGTTTTGTGAGCGTGTGACGGTCCGGGCGAAACGGTCGCAAACCAAACTCGGGTGCGAGGAGTAGCGCCGCACTGGCAGTGTCACACAGTGTCGCGGCCCCTTGCTGCGCCTTGCTGCGCCTTGCTGCGTGTCCGTGCTCGGCGTGGCCGTCGCTTGGTGTCTTTGTGGATTCTGATTTGAAATTCAGAATAGCTGGCCGTGGATTCGTCGTCCCCGACTGCTGTCCGTCCGGCCGCTTTCCCACGCACCGCATCGCAAGAGTTGCCGAGATGGCATTGAAATAATTCAGTCTGCTGCGGCAGCACACTGAGAGTCGTCTCTCTGTCTCTCTCGCACCCGTACGGCACGCCGCATGAGTGCGAGAGAGACAGGGCGACGACTCTCGGAATCAGTCTGCTGTTTACACAGCAGACAAGCCGGCGGTTTCGCCACCAGCGGGGCGACGACGGATCCCCTCCACTCGCGCTGCGGGTGGCTCCGTCATACACGCTGCGGCGATACCCCGATCTCGAGGGACTTTCCGGCACACACGAGCCTACCGCGCAGCCAAGCCGAGCGTGAAGCACTGTCGCGCGGGGTATTGACACACAAGGCGTGAGCGCCGCTCGGCGCGCCGCTCGGCGTAACGGAACGTCAACTCGCCACTCTCCCCCCGGGACAGCCTCCTCCTCTTGATCCCGTCCCGCTCAAGGGCGGATCCAGGGGCGGGGCGGGGGGCACAGCCAGAAGACCGGAGGAGGTGGCCGAAATTCTAGAAGCGTTTTGAGCTCCAGAGTCGCTAAATGGGACTCGAACCAAACGAGTGATCCCGCCAGCGGATTCCTCTTTCGGAGAGCAATCCATTGGTGGGGTCACGCGGTCACACGTTTGGCTCTACGTATGACTCTGGAGATGCGGTGTGACCTGGAATGTGACTTGGCATGTCAAAAAGTACCACTCTTTTTTCGGTTTGTTTTTAGTGGAGCCTATGGGTGCGAGAGAGACAGAGCGACGGGACGACTCTTCGGAAATGGCTCGGCCAGCAGTCTCTTGCCGCTGCCCAAAAATTTGACAGTGTGCGCGTCCACCCTCGCCGCCACTCCACTGGCGTGGAATCCGTTCGTAAAGAGAAGATAGCAACATAAATAAAAATAGGGGTACGCGCCGTTTAGTCTGGGCGCGTAGTGTGGCTGAGCGATGCGAATTGACATAGTTTGTGCACTTTGGACTTTTCTTATGCTAGCACAATTTTGTTTCATTGTATATGTTTTTAGTCCATTAACCGGACTTTTTGTCATTTGCAGTGTACTTTTCAATTTCTACATAATCTATTGGACAATTATATCCTTAAAAAGGATCAAATTGTGCATAGTTAAGGAGAAAATAGTGCACTTCACGTTTGCTCAAAAAACGCTATAAGCAAAAGATAAAGAAGTCCATGTTTGTCTGAGCGTGAAGATACTATGTGGAAAGAAGCGGGCGAAGCAGCAATCATTGGCCTAAGCTATGGCCCCCAGGAAGCTGACCGAAGAACAACGAGAGCGTACACGGTCAAAACGAAACCTGGGATTCCCAGGAGCCCTATGTTATAAGGTATAGGAGTTCCCAGGAGATTCCTGGGATTCCCAGGAAGCGTTTTTACCGTGTAAACGTGAAAGGGCCCGGGAGCTGTATCAGGAGAAACGAGTCAAATGTTGTCATTTTAGTGAATGAAGTGATAAAGTAGCATACATTAAAATAAACACTCTCATTAGCATGTCATCTGCATCCACGATAGCGTTTTTTCCACCAGTGTAGGACAAAATGGAACCAACTCGTCGAGATCTGTATTTGAATTCACAAGGCGTACACTATGGGGCGCGCACTGATGTCACATACGCATACCTACTGTACCGACTGCTGATAACCACTTGAAAATGCCGTTCGAAATGCTTCATCTCGGTTCGTCTCAGACTTTGAAGATAAACCAGGGATCAGTCATCGCAACGACGACAGGGGGAATCGCTTTGAAACTACATTCACTGAGAATGAAAGAGTCACCACCATCGCCCTTTCATTGGGTAACGCACGCACCGTTGCCCAATTTTGGGTGACGAGCCCGCGGTGACCAAATTTTGGGAAGTCATACTAGGGGTACGCGCCGTTTAGTCTGGGCGCGTAGTGTGGCTGAGCGATGCGAATTGACATAGTTGATGCACTTCGGACTTTGCTTGAGTAGACGAAATGTGCAACTCATGGGCTCAAATTAAGTGAAGAGTAAGTCTGGGGTATAAATGGAAGTGATTTTCGTTATAAGCACACAAAGATCTGTTAGAATCAACGTCAAACTCAATTTATAAATTTTGGACCAAATTGGTCAAAATTTGTGTAAAGCGTGAGTCTGGGAAAATTTGGAAGTCATTTTTGGTTAAGCACACCAAAAACTCCAGGAAACAATATAAACTCGATTTGAAAATTTGGTCCAAAATGACCTCATTTTGGATAAAAATATAAGTCTGGAGTCAAAATGGAAGTGATTTTCGATATCAGCACCCCAAAAACTGCTGGAATCAACGTCAAACTCAATTTATAAATTTTGGACCAAAATTGGTCAAAATTTGGTAAAGCGTGGTCTGGGAAAAATTTGGAAGTCATTTTTGAGTTCAGCACACCAAAAACTCCAGGAAACAATATAAAACTCGATTTGAAAATTTTGGTCCAAAATGACCTCATTTTGGATAAAAATATAAGTCTGGAGTCAAAATGGAAGTGATTTTCGATATCAGCACCCCAAAAACTGCTGGAATCATTTCAAACTCAATTTAAAAATTTTGGACCAAAATTGGTCAAATTTGGTAACGTGTGAGACTGGGAAAAATTTGGAAGTCATTTTCGAGTTCAGCACACAAAACTCCAGGAAACAATATAAAACTAACTTGGGAATTTTGGTCCAAAATGACCAATATGGGATGAAAATATAGGTCTGGTGTTAAAATGGAAGTGGTTTTCGTAATCAGCACTCAAAAAACTGCAAAATCAATGTACAATTCAATTTTAAAATTTGACCCAAAATCGGTTAAGTTTTGGGTCTGGGGACATTTTAGAAGTCAAAATTGAAGTCAGCGCAGTGAAAAACCACAGGGAAACGCATAAATCTCAACTTGGAAAGTTTCGCCCCAAATTGCATAGCTCTAGATGAGAGTGTAGGTTTGGCATTGAAGTAAATGTATCTTTTGTGACTAGTACACTGAAATCTGCAGACAACCATCTAGACTCAATTACTGTATACATATTCCTATTTGTCTTCATGAAGCACCCTCTGTCGTCACCAATTCCCTGATGCCACACCAGTGCGAATCCTTCAGTCGAGTAATATTCAATTGCCAGCATTGAATCGCTTAATTGGCTACTCGTCACTATTCGATATCTCTTTTTTCTAAACTAATGAATTCACAATTTCATTAGTAATATTTAAGAAATATTTTGTCATTCTTTCATTGTAAACCAGTCAATTAGACAATATTGATTGGAATATGTTATCACAGTTAATATTAAGAGACTCAGTTTAGGGTTGGCTGATCTGAACCAGTTGACGGAGACCAATTATTGTCAAATCCAGTGAATCGTCACATAGACTCCAATGTCAAATCTACTTAAGGTGTAATGCACCAACATAATTTATCTTACTCATGTCTTAAGCTATTTTATCTTTCGCAACATTGGGCTTGAGTTCAGAGTAAATTGTGAAGAGAGTCAGCTTAAACCTTAACCAATACTGAGTACCAGTTATTGAATACAAACTTTGGTGAAGTTAAAGGAATCGTCTCATGAAATCCCATGTTAAGTCACTCACCGCTCAAAACCTGAGTCGTCTCATTGACCCTATTTATATATTCAAACTCTAATAGGATTATATATATACAACTATATATTGATCCTATCAATAAATAAATGTTAGTGCTTTTGCACTTAGGTCAGCTTGCAGCATTGCAACAGAATATAACTTGAGTCAAACAAAAGACAAATTACCAAAATAAGTATGCCTGCTATTTTCAACATATGTTATTTATGCACTTACTTGATTTCCTCTACTATGAAAATGAAGCACACAAAACAAAAGGTGAAAATAAAAACATCCATTTTACAATGCTTAGTCATAGTGCACTGACCTGAAGGAGATTCCCCTCAGACGGGGGGGGGAGAGGGGAACGATACACGTATCATTCTCACTTCCATTCTCCATATTTCGCTTTGTTGATACTCCAAAAGGGTTTCAATCATTCTAGAATGTTGAGAAACTAAGGCCGATCTCATTTCCAAACCGTTCTGCTCTTTATTTTGTTTTACTTGCTGATTTGCTTGTGTCCCGTATTTCAGAGCCGCGGCGTAGGTATGAGAAATTGGTAGGTAACTGCTGCCAACCTAAGCATGCTAATAAACTGATTCAAAAAGATGTTTTGAATATTTCAAACGATACTAAACAATGATTTGAAACAAACTCGTGTTGGGGAAAGTAAGACGACGATAAATGCGAAGTATGGAAACTATACCTGTTGTAGTCGCTGAGAAACGTGAGCGTGTACGAACAGAGGGACAGACAGACAGACGCACGACCAGTCACTTTTCAGCGCGCCCAAACACGGCAAGGGCTTCGCTATCGCTCAGCCAAAAATCGTTGCCCAAATTTGGGTAACGTCGTCGGCGACGCCGTGAGATCCCCGATGACGCTCTTCCGGGGCCACCACGATGGCCGAATGGGGCGTTGAGGCCTCCGGTCATCGTGGTGGTCCCGGAAATGACGTCATCGTAACCTCACGACGTCGCCGACGGCGTTACCAAAATTTGGGCGACCAAACGCCTGTTACCAAATTTCGGGTGATGAAGTTTTCGTCACCAAAATTTGGGCAACGGAGTTGCATCACCCATTTTAAGGGTGATGGTGGTGACCAATTCATTCTCAGTGCAGGAAAGTTTGATTTTCAGATGACAGTTACCTTCAAAATAAATGTGTTTGCGCTGTTGAGGTGTGAAGGGCAGTGAGTGTGACACTCGTGTAAATTTTGTCATACTGTCAGAAACCTGCCTCAGAATTTAGTTTTTAAGTTGGAACTCTCTTTTTAGAGGTGCGCGAATTATGATAATGATTTCGGACATGTTTTTGACAAAATTCATACGAGTGGAACAAACCCTGTAGATGCAAGGTGCGGGTAAAAGTGCGGGGTGCGGGTGGGAAAGTACATACGTTTCTCACTGAGCCAAAGTTTACTTACTAACGAAGTACAATAATGACGCAAACAAAATAGAGGTTGAGAGTACAATTTTCAAGTGAATGTTTTAAATGCTGAGGTTACAGATCACGTAACAGTAAGTCCGCTGAGAATGCATGGTTAAAAACCTGCACTTTGACAGTAACATAAACATCTTAGTTACCAAGGGCGGGAAAAGACCGTAACAGTAACTTAAACATCTTGCCAGGTGAAGTCACCTAGGGCGGGAAAGGCGGGGCACTTGTCACACACTTCGCACAGAACTTCCACCACTCTTACTGTCCTTCTCGCGTCCGTTGCCAGCAGGCTGTCCCAGATGGTGTCCTTCTGCTTTCGGCACGACTCCTCTGAGGGACGATCTTGACGCTGGGGTAGTTCGGCGCATACTCCCTCACAAAACGAGGCGCCGCAGGGCCACCAGCTCACACTTCTGCAGCTTGTTGGCCAAGTCCTTGACACACCATTTAGAACTCCCCCCGGACGCCGTGAGGAGTCGCAGCTCCTGGAGGTTGCGGCGTGGGTTTTAATGAGAGAGAACACTGTAGGCGATGGCTCGAGAACCACGCGAAGCCACTGCAGTCCGCGGTGCCCAGGAGGAAGAGGGGGGATATTTGCGTTAAGCGCTTCAGTCGCCCACTTGAGCGTGAGCTTCCGCAGGTTAGGCAAGCGCTGTATTGACTGGAGATGTAGGTTCGCAACGTTTTCCACATGCAGGTCCTCCAGCTGCTGCGGCAGTCCAGCGCTACAGTGCGGCAGTTTAAAGTGTGGACCCACAAGTAACGTAGTGACGGCATCCTTCTTATCACGTCAAGGTGAAAACGGGGCGTGAGCAACATACAGACACACGACGCGCGGGCCACACCTGCAACAGCACCTTACACCAGTTGAGCTTCTTTCTACAATCCACCCCAACCAGATTTCTCACCTGAAACATACAAGCGGAGCGTGATTATGCCACATTTCACTGTCAGTCACGTCAATGACCTGATAAAAGACAGGGATCCTTAACTTAACTTAACATTTACTAACACTACTTTCATAACGTAACATAAGTCATGTTCGCTAAAGGTTAGCCCCTAGTTTAGCCGCTACGCCGCTCCAAAGTTTCGAAAAATCCAAATTTGCACGAAACGGTGCAAAGAGTGGACTTAGGCGTGCAGGCCCACGCAATTGCCATAGGACCCCAGCCATCTCGGGCCGACTAAAACTGACCCCTGCAATAACTTCTTCTTGATCCCAACCCCTACGGTCACTCACCAGCTCGGAGTAAAGGGAGGGAGGAAAACAACGTGAATTTGCCAAAATTATGCCCAAAGCTATATGTCGTCCTAGCCCCGCACCAGTGGTGATTATATACAAAAAAGGCCGATATTATATACACGCTGCGAGTACGCAACGATGGTAAAAATTATTTAACGCCGCGTGTCAATAATATATAAATAGAACCACACACGCAGCGCGTCTGAAATCATAAAAATATTGTATACACGCGGAAGGGCCTTTCCACACCGAAAGGCTTTTCCGACGTGCGTCAACGGAGGTAGTTTTTAAATAATATGCGTTATTTCATCGAGAAGTAACGTTAACAGCCCTGCATATAGGCCCCCTCGATGAGAATAGACTTCGAGACAATGAAAGTAGCCAGGAAACGCATGTGAAAATTTAGTTCGCTGGTTACATTAAATACGCCTTTTTTTTACGTTCAAAATTCCATTTACCAGAACACCGTGCATCAGCATTTTGTATTAATTAGAGTCTGGACCGAAAATGGGAAGACCGAAATAAAACCCTTTTGCGACCGTTATTGTCGAAGCATGATCTAACAACCCAGAGAGAGTATTCGACCATATCTGCATTTCACTCCTTGCAATAGAGTCAACTTGCTAATGTTTGACATGTTTAAGCCAAAACCCTATTATCTTGTTTTCCGTTTTTCAAATATTAATTCTTATGTTGTGCTCGTGCTCCACCTTTCTGCGCGTGCCCTGAGGCCTCTGAAACGAAACCCTGCCACGGGTTTGACGCTAGGAACCCTGGCCCCCCACATGAGCAAGGGGGGAAGGCCAAAAAGTTTCAGAACAGAAGTGTGTGGAGTGGTTATTGGTTATTCATAATCATGATCCGCGGGATCGCTTGGAATGTCCGTAAGCGTTACTCGCAGGCGTCGCGGAGTGAGATAAGACGTCATTCATCGGAAGTGACGGCTTTGAACTTGTGTCGCCAGTACCGACTGCGTCAGTAGTGCAAGCACGTCCACAGCCACGCCGGTGGCATGTTTCCATGGTAAGTTACATATTGAGATGACAATCAGAAGCGTCTGGTCACTCCGTAGAGGATTTCTGTGACTTCCCACTTTCAGTTACAATGGAACAGAGTCATCTCAACTTGTACTTCTTGAACGAAGTGTAATTTGGAGACAAGTCAAATGGAATTATAGTCAGCAGAAAGTGTTGGTTCCTCTTGTGTCTTTTTTTGTACTTAGCTCTATTTCCGTTTAACTTCTTGAAATGAAGGTGGATTAATTCTTTTCACAATAGATTCATAAAAATCCATGAACTTTTAGTTCTTGCCTATGGACAATAATATTAACGGATCCATGTTGACTTTGGTTGAGTTGTTTCCATTTTCCGCTAAATTGAGAGCGCACACTGTAAATGCGAAGGCGATACTAAAGTACATTTTTTGGCGATACAATTAAGTATCGCCAATAAACGGCTCTACGGAAAAGTATTGCCTTCGGAACGGCGATACACAGAAGTATCGCCAAAATTTGGCGATACTTTTGGGTATTGCCAAAACCACGGCATTAAACTAAGGTCTTGTACCCTCGGTTTGTTCGACGTTTATTGCCAAATCGTGGCAATACTCCAAAGCAGGGTTGGGAACGCTAATTTATTGGTTAGCGTCGATACGACGATACGATAACGATATTCGTTATCGTATCGTATTGCGCTAATTTTTTGCGAGGGGGGTAGCGTTAGCGCGATACGCTAATGAAGAACCGCTATCGTCGTATCGTATCGACGATAACGCTGTTCTTTTTAAAGGACAAAATGCGTCCAAAATTTTCCTGAACCACTCACGCTTGAGCACCGAAACCGCGCGGGCCGCACTCTGTCGACTCCCAAACACTGTGCCGCGCCGCCGCTGGGCCGCGGATTCGGCCTAAGGAGGCGGCCGAGTGGGTCGCGCCTTCATTTTTTCAGCCAATTTGCGTTTTCAGGTACCTTTTTAATGATTTTGGTTATCGTTAGCGATTATCGACGATTATCGTATCGTATCGCGCTAAATTTTTGCCAGGAGATTAGCGTTAGCGCGATACGCTAACGCAGGTCTGAACTTAGCGTATCGTATCGCGCTAACTTTTTTCGTTAGCGTTCCCAACCCTGCTCCAAAGTGTCACCAAATTTTGGCGATACTTTCGTGTATCGCCGTCTAGAAGGCAATACTTTTCCGTAAGGCCGTTTATTGGCGATACTCAATTGTATCGCCAAAAAAAAGTACTAAAAGCCTTTGGATTTACGGTGGCAAAAGGGGTTAAATTAAGATACATCGTTTTTCCATCTGGATTTTGTGCTTTACTGCTTGGAATCGAGTCTAATAATTTCGAGCAATTATGTAAACCATTCAAATGCACAGTAATAGAATAATTACTCAACTTGGACAGAAATCAAAATTATTCCCTTCTTCTGCACACTTTATATTTTTGTACATTTTTTTAACGAGAGAGCACAGGCCATTCGGCAGGCTTCCTTTGACTGACATCAGTATACGACTCGACGGGATCCTTTTATGTGCGGAGTCAGGTGGCTCGCTGGTCAAAGTGCATGGCATCTTTGGGGTCACCTCTCCCGACAACGTCGAACATGGTGTAAAACTCAAGATACTCATTACTCACTGTTATGTGCCCTAGTGGGAGTCGAACCTGGGATCGAACAAAATTAAACAACTAGGAGAGCAATGGATGCATTCTTTCTGAAACCAAATCAACTTTCCGGGTCAATGTGGAGTTTTGGCCTACCAATTTTTTTATCAAGAGGCCCTCACTAGGAGAGACTCCCTGTAAAATATTTTTGCAATCAGACCAATAGTTTGGGAGAAAATGTCAAAAAACCATTTTCACCTATTTTAGCTCAATTTAAGGTTGAAAAATTTCAAAGTGCCAAAATGTTGCTAAATTAAGGTTCCACTTCCCCAATGCTTTTCTTATATGAAAGAGCATATTTAAAAGTAATTTTGAGCCACTTTGGAGTCAGCTGACTTTACGCGTTACCCCAATCGTGTAACATTATAGGAAATTTACGCAATTTTCATTTCTCGAATACTCCGACTCAGAACTGGACCGAATCAGGCCCAAAGCATCCTTATATAGCCCTAACTAATAACCCAAGTAGTCATCAAAAATATATTTCATTTGTGGATTCTGGAGCCAACTTTATAATCTTAAGTCTTTGTAACTCGATGAATGACCTGTTTTGGACTCGGATGCATATTTTCTCCATCCGAACAACACAGATGGAGCTCAAAACAGATTCTTAACTTAAAGTAACTTTCTCTCTTGTAAATGAGCCCAAACCACCTGGAGGAAGGGGTCAAAATTGCCTCACAACAAATTCCACTGCTTTCCGGCAAAATTCCTATAATGTTACTCGATTAGGGTAACGCTTAAAGTCAGCTGCCTCCAATGTGGCTTTGACATAGCAAAATAAGCATCAAAAACCTGTCTTTCGACAAAAGCAATGAAATGACCACCAGAAAAACTAATGTTTATCTGACGAGACAGGCCCTTCACCTTATGCTGTTGTTTTCTTGAAATGAAATGACCACCAGAAGAAAACAACAGCATAAGGTAAAGGGCCTGTCTCATCAGATAAACATTATTTTTTCTGGTGGTCATTTCATTGCTTTTGTCTAAAGACAGGTTTTTGATGCTTTAGGAATTTTGCCGGAAAGCAGTGGAATTTGTTGTGAGGCAATTTTGACCCCTTCCTCCAGGTGGTTTGGGCTCATTTACAAGAGAGAAAGTTACTTTAAGTTAAAAATCTGTTTTGAGCTCCATCTGAGTTGTTCAGATGGAGAAAATATGCATCCGAGTCCAAAACAGGTCATTCATCGAGTTACAAAGACTTAAGATTATAAAGTTGGCTCCAGAATCCACAAATGAAATATATTTTTGATGACTACTTGGGATATTAGTTAGGGCTATATAAGGATGCTTTGGGCCTGATTCGGTCCAGTTCTGAGTCGGAGTATTTGAGAAATGAAAATTGCGTAAATTTCCTATAATGTTACACGATTGGGGTAACGCGTAAAGTCAGCTGACTCCAAAGTGGCTCAAATTACTTTTAAATATGCTCTTTCATATAAGAAAAGCATTGGGGAAGTGGGACCTTAATTTAGCAACATTTTGGAACTTTGAAATTTTTCAACCTTAAATTGCGCTAAAATGGGTTAAAATGGTTTTTTGATATTTTCTCCCAAACTATTGGTCTGATTGCAAAAATATTTTACAGGGAGTCTCTCCTAGTGAGGGCCTCTTGATGAAAAAATTGGTAGGCCAAAACTCCACATTGACCCGGAAAGTTGATTTGGTTTCAGAAAGAATGCATCAATGGGATGTGGGTCTCAGTTTATCTCAAAGTGAGCAGCTCAAGGCAAAGCCAAAAAGAAACAAAAAAAACAAAAAAAAAAACTGATGGCAGCTTCTTCTGCACGAAAGTTTAATTTTCAGATGGCAGTTACCTTCAAAATAAATGTGTTTGCGCTGCTGCTCATGAGGTGTGAAGGGCAGTGAGTGTGACACTCGAGTAAATTTTGTCATGCTGTCAGAAACCTGCCTCAGAGTTTAGTTTCTAAGTTAGAACTCTCTCTCTCTCTTCAGAGGTGCGCGAATTATGACAATGATTTCAGACATCTGGCATTTTGACAAAATTCACACGAGTGGAACAAACCCTGTAGATGCAAGGTGCGGGTAAAAGTGCGGGGTGCGGGTGGGAAAGTACATACGTTTCTCACTGAGCCAAGGTTTACTTACTAACGAAGTACAATAATGACGCAAACAAAATAGAGGTTGAGAGTACAATTTTCAAGTGAATGTTTTAAATGCTGAGGTTACAGATCACGTAACAGTAAGTACGCTGAGAATGCATGGTTAAAAACCTGCACTTTGACAGTAACTTAAACATCTTGCCAGGTGAAGTTACCAAGGGCGGGAAAAGACCGTAACAATAACTTAAACATCTTGCCAGGTGAAGTCACCTAGGGCGGGAAAGGCGGGGCACTTGTCACACACTTCGCACAGAACTTCCACCACTCTTACTGTCCTTCTCGCGTCCGTTGCCAGCAGGCTGTCCCAGATGGTGTCCTTCTGCTTTCGGCACGACTCCTCTGAGTGGACGATCTTGACGCTGGGGTAGTTCGGCGCATACTCCCTCAGCAAAACGAGGCGCCGCAGGGCCACCAGCTCACACTTCTGCAGCTTGTTGGCCAAGTCCTTGACACACCATTTAGACTCCCCCTCGGACGCCGTGAGGAGTCGCAGCTCCTGGAGGGTTGCGGCGTGGGTTTTAATGAGAGAGAACACTGTAGGCGATGGCTCGAGAACCACGCGAAGCCACTGCAGTCCGCGGTGCCCAGGAGGAAGAGGGGGGATATTTGCGTTAAGCGCTTCAGTCGCCCACTTGAGCGTGAGCTTCCGCAGGTTAGGCAAGCGCTGTATTGACTGGAGATGTAGGTTCGCAACGTTTTCCACATGCAGGTCCTCCAGCTGCTGCGGCAGGTCCAGCGCTACAGTGCGGCAGTTTAAAGTGTGGACCCACAAGTAACGTAGTGACGGCATCCTTCTTATCACGTCAAGGTGAAAACGGAGGGCGTGAGCAACATACAGACACACGACGCGCGGGGCCACACGCTGCAACAGCACCTTACACCAGTTGAGCTTCTTTCTACAATCCACCCCAACCAGATTTCTCACCTGAAACATACAAGCGGAGCGTGATTATGCCACATTTCACTGTCAGTCACGTCAATGACCTTGATAAAAGACAGGGATCCTTAACTTAACATTTAACTAACACTACTTTCATAACGTAACATAAGTCAATGTTCGCTAAAGGTTAGCCCCTAGTTTAGCCGCTACGCCGCTCCAAAGTTTCGAAAAATCCCAAATTTGCACGAAACGGTGCAAAGAGTGGACTTAGGCGTGCAGGCCCACGGCAATTGCCATAGGAGCCCCAGGCCATCTCGGGCCGACTAAAACTGACCCCTGCAATAACTTCTTCTTGATCCCAACCCCTACGGTCACTCACCAGCTCGGGAGTAAAGGAGAGGGGAGGAAAACAACGTGAATTTGCACAAAATTATGCCCAAAGCTATATGTCGTCCTAGCCCCGCACCAGTGGTGATTATATACAAAAAAAGGCCGATATTATATACACGCTGCGAGTACGCAACGATGGTAAAAATTATTTAAACGCCGCGTGTCAATAATATATAAATAGAACAACACACGCAGCGCGTCTGAAATCATAAAAATATTGTATACACGCCGGAAGGGCCTTTCCACACCGGAAAGGCTTTTCCGACGTGCCGTCAACGGAGGTAGTTTTTAAATAAATATGCGTTATTTCATCGAGAAGTAACGTTAACAGCCCTGCATATAGGCCCCAGCAACGTGATTTTTCAATTATATTCGCAGAGTAATTTAGAATGAAGATGACAGATTGTCCCGCAGCTCACCTTGTCAAGGTTGGGGTCCCGCAGAACTTGCTCCAGTTCCCAGGAATGCACCTTATCATTCACACAGAACTTCGAAACATTCAGACGCTCATCACGACTAAACGTAGCTCTTTCCACAACCGCGTCCGGCTTTCTCCGCAAGTCCTAGTAAAATGATGCAAACATGAAAGTGTGACTTCCTTACTAGTGCAGAAGAAATAATAACGAAGATTATTCACATGCCCTTCCATTGCCCTTTGAGCGCCTAAATGTACCATTAAAAAAACCTGAAAACAATGGTTTTGAAATTTTATTTAGAATATCAAATGATCACCACGGGCAAAGTTTCGACATGTTTTTAAAACTAAATTATGGGGGTGTTTCTTGGGTGGTAGGCTACGATAACAAGAAGTAAAGAAAAAAAGTTTAAAGGATGGTGCGAAATATCAATGAATTGATATTAAATAAATAACTCGTTCTTTACACATTTTTTTTTTGTGAATGAAGGATGTCTAGTGGTTATCAAAAGTGGCCAGGTGGTTAAATAATTGTTAAGCTCGAAATGAAAGTACGTTCAAACTCTACCGCCATTACAGTAGTTCGTTTGAAATCCGCGTGGTGGCGCCACGGGTCGCCGATGTTAGCGGCAGGCCGTCCAAAGGAAGGTTGAAAAACTGCAGATATTTTAAATGTTTGTTTGCTAAGAGAGATAATCCTCAAATGAAAAATGTTAAACAAAGCACAGGGGGGTGGATTTTTGCTATGGCACATGCCAATTCGATATGAATCACGAAAAAACGAAGTGTTATAACCTCTCATTACTAGACACCAGCCAGTTTTAATAAACATTTTCAATCTTCATTTGCTCAAAAACTTTCATAGTGAAATGAAAAATACTTCATTTACGCCTTAAAGAGGAGGCTTTGATCTTTCAAATGAGTACATTACATATGGTTTTCCTTGTGTGCATAGCGAGTTGAATCATGTAGCTAACAAAAACCGATTTTGAGCACAATACTCGTTCTCTTCACATTAACCTAAATTTTGAAATGAGGGTGTAAAGAACGAGTAAAAAACAAGCATTCTGACACATTTGTAATTTAAATTTCTCTTTCTATTTAAGCGTCTAGCTGTGTACATAAATGTATCCTCGGCTAAAAAAAATTTGGGGCCAGGCAGGGATCCTTAACTTAACATTTAACTAACACTACTTTCATAACGTAACATAAGTCAATGTTCGCTTAAGGTTAAGGGTACGGACTTATAAAAGTACTTGCAAAAGTATATCCACAGAAATTCGAGACATAAAAAAATAACCTACCCTTTTGAAAAGATGTTCGAAGTTAAGGGTAATAACTTTAACGCTTATGATAACGTTATGATGCCCTTATGAGGTAAGTTAAGGATCCCTGGGGCCAGGTCTGAGCAAGAACGTTTTGGACCATGATGGACGTGGAATGCCCGAGGGGTGAATCACTACTAGTGTACTCATGTATACAAATTCGCCCGAGCGGAAAGATAAGAAGCACACCGAGTTTAAAAAAGCAAAATTCGCTCATTTTTTCACACTATTTTGCGCTGTTTTGTCGTCTAAACCGCTAAATGGAGACAAAAAACGTTTGAAAATGTAAAATTTGTGAGTATTAGAGGGTGTACTCGCCCGTACACATGTGTACACTAGAACGCTGTGTGATTCACCCTTTGGGAATGCCCCTACCTGGTCAAGACCACCGTGCTGGTACAGGTGCAGCAAAAGCGGGGCCAGCAGACCCCCGCCGTCCCCCGGCTGCAGGTTCCACGCTGTCCCAGTTTCCTTTGGAAGATGCGTCTGCAGCTGGCACTCCGCCTCCAGTAGGTTAGCCGCCTGTTGGCACTTCTCGAGGCCCTGCGGCAGTGCTGCAGACACGTCGCGGCCCGCGTTAGCCGCCGCCCGCAGCTCGTTTTGGGCCTCCATGGCCTCGTTCAGCCGGGCCCGCCACTCAGCCAGCTGGTCCTCAGCCGAGCCCTTAGCCTCCTCCAAAGCCTGCACCACCTTCAAAGCAGACGCCACGGCGCTTTCCAGTTGCTGCAGCTTGGGCGCCGCCTGCTCCGCGCGCAGCTTGCGTACAGAGCACAAGACGTGGCCCAGGTCTGCGCAGTCCTCCGAAGAAACCTTGGAGCAGTCCCGGCACCACAACCTGTGGAAAGGATAGACGTAGCTACTAGGTCAAAACTTGAGGCTGAGCCGAAGTTTCCACTAGCAAGTTAACATTACATAAAAATAAAATAATTTTTTTCTGAACTTTCATTTTGCTTCTTAATATTTTGAAGTTTGAAAGTGGGATTGAAAGTATTTGCACTATAATTTCCTAGTTTTGGATGGAGTTTTTAAATTTTTTGGTATGTAAGGGAGGGTGGGGAACCATGACCACTTTTTTTTGTGCCTCCCTCTACTCCACCGTGTGGTTCGAAAAGTTAAGTTGCCAGCATGAGGGGATTCATTGGACCTCCAAGGACCTCTTCCACCCATTGGAACTTGTCTGCAATGCACGGCAGGCTCACATAACACTTTGGAAAATAAAACGCAAAGTGGTCATGGCGCCCCACCTATGGGGTACCATGACCACCCCGTGGGGCACCATGACCATAGTAATTTTTTGGCCCGAAAAAGTGTACTTTCTACCAGTATTCTCATTGAAATTGTTTATATCGCTGTCCTTACCATCAGGCCAGTCATCTTATCTAAAAAACACTGTAAAAACCTTCGAAGTATCAAACGTTCTAAAATGCCTTAAAATAGACGGTTTAAAACAGTTAACGCTCTGAGGCTTTCAAATTTCACATCCAAAGCTATGACATGTGTTAACATTTTATGTTTGTCTTGCTAAGACGAATCCAAATTCGTATGCAGATTTCAATTTGGTAAATTTTAAGAAA
The DNA here is from genome assembly GCF_012932325.1 of Thrips palmi. Lineage (NCBI taxonomy): Eukaryota > Metazoa > Arthropoda > Insecta > Thysanoptera > Thripidae > Thrips > Thrips palmi. The sequence goes on along the minus strand of NW_023144628.1, from coordinate 13,809,699 downwards.
ATTATCGCGGTTACTACACTGCAAACAAGTGAATTAAACGCTGTTTTTCATAATGCCAGAGCCATCTTGGTGCAAAGTAGCCACGGATCGCCTTCGCGGCCAACTTTTGCGGTTTGGAGCTCATTTAGTGCAAGAGAAACTACCATTTCAAGTCTCATTTTCAGAACCATTCTTAATCATCCTGGTGATTCACGATTTGTGATAAAACTATCTATTCTGCAGCAATTATTCAACCTTTATACAATTTCAGAAGCAAAAAGCAAATTTGCGACAAAAATAAATCATTATCAGGCCAAAATACGAGAAAAAACACTCAAATATGTATGGTCATGGTGCCCCACTAAAAAGTGGTCATGGCTCCCCACAATGCAGTTTACGACTCTAAGGCTCCCCGAGCAAGCAAAAAGCTACTTAGAATTAAATGTGATGTTGGATATTTTGCCGGAGAGCCGACATTTTGAGAAAAACCTAAGACATCGAACTTATGTCCTCAAATGTGCACTGTAAAAATTTTTTTTAGTCAAATTCCTATACATGTATATGAAGCTATTTACATATACACGTATAGGAATTTTACCATGCACTCCTATGGTTATTTTCCTATACATCAGTACGGGATTATAACTATTACGTGTATAGGCGTTCTCCCATCCGTTGTATAGGAATTTTCCTATACATCGGAATGGCGTAACTGCAATGCATGTATGGGATTTCCACCACAATATCCAAATTAGACCGCTGAACCGGATGAACTGTCAGATATTTAATACAACGGCCGAACTTTACGCCGTAATATATCGTCGAGCATGGATCACTACTGATCCTTCATCACGGTCTTCCAAATTGGCAAAGTTCGACTTTACCAAAAGGACACACAAGGTGAAAGTACTATCACCTCAGTAAAAATGATGTAAGGGTTGAAAGGTCCTCAACTCTCTTACAACGTGATGGGTCGCGAGCCCCCTGACCTAACCAAATTCCTAGCCGCAGCGTGCACCGAGAAGTAAGTCCGTCGAAACGACACTAGCGCCATCTAGCGGATAATCCGGACAGTGGGCGAACAAGCGGCTTTTGTGAATTGTGTACGTTTTTAACAAATAATCGCACTGATTACGAGTGTTAAGACAAAATACAATAATATGAATCGCTGGTCATGAGGTTGATAGCAAATTCCTTTTTTTCAGTTGGCCATATTCCTATACAGGGCTGCAAAATTCCTATACATGCATAGGAATTACTCAAATTCCGATACATGTACAGGAATATTCCTATACATTTTCAGCCCGAATAACAAAAAACCTATACAAATCGGAATATTCCTATACATGTATCGGAATTTGAGTAATTCCTATACATGTATAGGAATTTTCCTAGACCACTGTATGGTAAAATTCCGAACATTTTTTACAGTGTGAGAGTGAGAAAAAATATCTCAGATTTGAAAAACGCCCAATTTAGCCAAAATGCTGTAACAAAAATTTCGGCGGGGTGCTATGGTCGTACCCTTGAAGCTAGGAGGTAGGGCTCTGGCTGAAAATAGTTAGAATTCTATTCTCTCGAAAGTCCGGTCGACCGGTTGCCGTCGGCAAAGTAGTTCCCGAGAGCGAGGGGGGTGGTCATGGTGCCCCAGTGGTCATGGTGCCCCACCCTCCCTTATTCACCAAGGAACTAATTTATAACTAATTATTTAACTAATTACCCCACGTAATCGGGCCTTTGGTTAACTCTTGAGATGGAGTTTAAGTCCCAAAGAATAATTTTGAAATACAGTTCTTCGGCTTCACATCGTAACATCCCTCATGCATCGAAAACTCCATGACTCAAAGACTGCCTTTCCCCCGACATAAGGCGCAATTAGCAGTAGCTTGAACTGAAAAGGGAAATGGAGGTTGAGATCCCATAAGAGTTATTTAACTAGAACTAACCCATAAGATATATTTAACTAGAATTAAACAAAAATCTACAAAATATTCATATTTAAGGGACAACACAGCTTAAAAAGCTTGTTGATGGTAACATCATGGGCACACAGAGTTGTGGTAGCCACGATCTTTTCAAAATGAATTGTAGACGTAATAATGTGAAGACCAACCTGTTACATTAAAATAGTATGCGTCCAAAGGTTTGTTAAAGATATAGCCAAAATGAAAAGAGTTGCAAGAATTTAGGCATTACATGGCAAGAAAACATAGGCCTGAACTCTTGTGATGCTGACGTTCGCCTCGAAATGGTTCCAGAGTGTTAGGAGAGACACCAGGATGATATTTTGAAGCACCGGGCCAATGCATGTGACATTTGGGGAAACACTAAGATAACTTTTAGAGTTTTATGACAATATCTCTGGTGTTTATGGATTGCCATCCCCAATATTTTGCTGACAGTTAAAGAACCTCTTAGGGTCCTTTGATGCCAATCTGGTACAGAAGTAAGATGGCGTATTATGTGAATTCAAAAAGCGATTTGTTTTGGTCAAAAACGTTCTTTTTGGCAAAGGCTGGGGGTCCCAAACTGCCAAACTTGACTTTCACTAGATTCTGTAGCCATTTCCTGTTTTCAACCCTTCCAAGCTCTTAAAGACACAATCTTATAAAACTAATAAAAAAGAAGGTTTTGAAATTTTATCGAGGGGGTAGCAACTCGCGTAATAGTCGGGTCACCTGCTCTGTAATAACAACGTAATAGCCGTAATGACGGCGTAATAACCGAAATAGTCGCGTAATATCAGTAATAATAACGTAATACACGTAATATTATCGTAATAGCCGCGTAATAACCGCGTAATAGGTCAGAAATGCCCCTGTCAGGGAGTATTGACAGCTCCTGATGGCGTTGGCTATACTCCACGCACGGTTGTCGGCATTCCCCCAGAGTCGGGTGGAGGGGGTACACTGTGCGAAAAATGTAGGGTATTCTCCGTTAATTTATTAACAGGATTTGCCGTACTTAGAAGCACGGTGTTTACTGTACCTAGAGGTACAGCGTTTACTGTACCTGGCGATCACCTTAATTTGTACAGTACACTTGTCAAGAGGCAGTCATTTCATGACATCAAAGTCAGTTTAGACGATTTTGAAAATTTACTAAAACTTTTTGGAAATGGATTTAGCCCGAGATCTTTTCAACTTGACGTTACAAGTGCCGCCTTGAAATCCAATCTTGTAACATTTCTCAGCGGTTTGAGTGAATTTTCCAATTGGTCCAAATCATGATCTTCTAACAGAAATGGATTTGTCTCGACAAGAAAAAAAAATGTCAACGTATGTCATAGGTTTGGATGGAACATAAAAAGGCTATTCACCTACAAACTTGCAAAGATGGTCAAGAAATGACCTTCTTGGTACTTTTGAAGCTCAATAACGTTGTCATTCCCGTCCAAACCTATGAGATGTGTTGACATTTTTTGTTTGTCTTGACGAGACGAATCCATTTCTGAAAGAAGATCTTGATTTGGACCACTTTGAAAATTCACTTGATTTGGACCTAGTTCCAGTAAATAACTTCGAACAGCCTTCAAAAATAACCAAAAAAGAAAAGAAAAACTGTGCACTGCAAATGTACAGCGGGATTTATCATAACACGAGTATGTTGCAGGAAGCAGAAGCAACGTGAAAGATTTGGCGCTGTTTTTCAAAGCGTAATAACCGCGTAGCACAATAGTCCGTAATAGAACGTAATAGCCGCGTAATATACGTAATATCCCATCCATTACGCGTAATAGTCTCAAAACGTAATAGTCGGGCCGCGATTTTTGGGAGTTGCTACCCCCTCGAATTTTATTAGAGATTCAAAAAATCACCACGGCCCAAGTCCGTCATTAACTTTATAAAAAAAATTGATGGGAGTGTTCCTTGCCGGATCCGAGCAAAAGGCGTTTTGGGCCGAGATGGTTTGCTGTACAGATGTAAGAGAAGCGCTTCCCACAGACTAGGCGTTAAGCATTAGAGAGGTATGTATTAAGGATAATGTAAAGTGAGACTACTAGCATATCCTAGAAATATTTGTCACAGGAAGTTCATTTTGTGGCCAAAATTTAACCACTATTGGATGAATGTATTCTTAAAGTTGGGGGCCCCAACTCCTATAAGTTTCTGAGTTATGAGGGTTTACAAAAACTTTTTGTCGTTTCTCCCAAATTTTCGTCACAACAAAGGCTTATATACCCAGTCTTCAGATTCTTCCAATTATAACTATTTTTGAGTTGGAAAAAGATAGCGTTGGCAGATTTGAAAATATCAGTCCAGAAGAGGCTGTAAAAGCTATTTTACCAGGCCTACATTTACTTTTCTTCAAATTTGAGACATTTAGGCCCATTATGGTCTTGTCTTTAGTTTTTCAGGAAAACTACGGCAGATTTTTAAAAACGGGCAACGCTTGCCTACTCCTATTCAAAAATAGATAGCCAGAATCTGAAGACTGAACTGATCCTTTGTTGTGAGGAGAATTTGGGAGAAACGTCTAAAAGTTTATGTAAACCTCCTTAACTCAGAAACTAATAGGAGTTGGGGCCCTACTCTTAGAGTATGAGTTTAGGCAAAAGGAAGGAACTTTTACCCATTAATTGAGACATCTGACGCAAGTATTTTAAAACTGCCAAATAGCCCCTTTTTTCACTATACAGTAAATTTAAAACAAAACAGATATGAGAGTTTCGGAGTAAGGGTAAAATTTGGCACCACATCTTACCCGGCATCTGTGCGGTTGTGCTGTCCCTTTTCCATCAAGCCCAGTAGAAAATAGTTGTCAGGCAGGGAGTTGGGCGGCCCGGCAAAGCCCTAGAAACAGTCAATTCCCAACAAAGGTGACAAGTGAGACGAGCCTAGTGTTACAACAACATTAATTTCTTCACATTGTTTCAATTCCTTCACTTTGAATTGAAAATACATCTCATTTCCCATTTTAAGCGCCCAAAATTTGTATCATGAGAACTTCAGGAGAAATCTAGTACAAAGACATTGATAAGCCTTGGCACTGAGACACATGATTTCACCGAAATGAACTAATAGCTCTCCGCAGTGACCCAAACAAGAGGAGCTCTCAGTGAGATATGTAGGACCAAAGGTGAGGGAATCCAAAATTGCTTTTATTATTTTTCCTTAGATGTGACTTACTCAAAAGCTCATAAGTTTGCGGGACACATACCTGTCGACACTCTGGACATATCTGCGAGCTGATTCTTGTTAGGCAGTGCAGGCAAACAGTGTGCCCACAAGGGATGCACTTAGGACGTCGCTCGGTAGCATTCATCTTCTCCATGCAGATGTTGCACTCCATGATGAAGCGAGTGGCGAAGTGAACGAGAGGCAGCGTCGACGAAGATTCCGGCCGTGTCTGCAAAGAAGTAGACACGTTATGCATTCAAGAGAAGTTAAACCAACCGACCGCGTGATATTTTCCGTATGATTATTATTTGAGCATGAGCAGCTCGATGGCGAAATTCGCTGGGCGTCCCGCACTGAAATGTAAGTCCTATTTCACTTCCCTTATAGTCCTATTTTATGAAGGGAGTGAAACAGTCCTGATTGGAAAAGTCCCGGATCCCGTTTTCCTGAGTAGATAATTTTACCAAGCGCGTATGGGGGGGGGGCAAAAGGACCGTAACGAGCACCGTATCTATTCCTGGAGCAGTAGAGCAGCCCAACTATTTGCCACTGAAACAAGATTATTATTTTTTATCCACTTGTGAAGATTAAAGATTGAAACGATTCATCCTTCACAAGTGGATAAAAAATAATAATCTTGTTTCAGTGACAAACAGTTGGGCTGCTCTACTGCTCCAGCAATAGACACACACGGTGCTGGTTATTCCAAAATGTAATGTTAAATGACCCGTTATGGTATTTAGGGACACACTGTGTTTATTTGGGGAACCAGATGTAGTGTGTTAAGCATGGAAGGAGGTTCACAAAGATAAAATATCTTCAGTTTGACTCTAGTTATAATAAAATTGACCGACAAAGGGGCATTTTTTGATTTTTTAGGTAAAAATGAGAAAAACACGTAACGTAAAATGGTGGATATCAATTAAACTAAGCAAGACCAGGACATAGGACACAACTCAAAATGTTCCTCGTTAGTTGACCTTTCAGAAAAAAAGATTTTTTTCAAAATCAACTGCCGCGTCTTTAGAGTAAAATAGAAAAAAAATTCCTATTTCGACAAATTTTGTCGAAAAAATTTCAAAAAACTTTTGACATGTCTTTGGGTCAGGGAGAACCCAAAAACGAAGTTTGGTTTGATTTGGACAACCTTTGTCGAAAACCCTGTTTTTCCCACATAGACAGCGTCCTGAGAGGGAAGGTCCCATTTCTATACAAGACGTTTCTCGTCCTGCAACCTGTGCTAATAAGGGTTTTAATTGCCATGACCGCGCCGTCAAAGCCCAGCCCAATCGTCGGATTGTGGGCTATAAGTACGTTAACCAAACAAACCCGTAGGTTCACTCCAAACTTGGCATGCCCTGCATTTGGCGCCTGCTCCACTTATAAGGGCGTTAAGTGTCACCCAGT
>NW_023144628.1:13786428-13802693 GCF_012932325.1 Thrips palmi | reverse complement strand
ATGGTTGAAATAGTTTACCTTTTTATTTGAAAATCGAAGAGGGGGGGGGGGGAAGCTGCAGATGGAAAAAAAAGGGGGGTTTTTGGGGCCCCAAAGAGAGGTAGGAATTTTCGAAAATCTGTTGCAGTTTTTTTTTGGCAAGGGAGGCAAAAAATTTTTGGGCTGAGCGATGATGAAGCCTACCCCGATTGGGGATCCGGAATACTTGGTCGTGCGTCTGCGTGTTGCGTTTCACTTGTGTGGGGAAATTTCCCTAGCCTTCGAAATCGTTTTCACTAATTGCCCAAGTTGAAAACTCGGGATGTTTGTTGGCAGGGCCTGCCAACGGGGCGTCATGGAGTTCTCGCGGGGGCTGGATTGACAACGCCCACTTTTTAACGTCGCCCAGAATTTGCAGCACGATAAGAGAAAGGCTACCCGAAGCCTGGCGGCGTTCGTCGTTGCCATGTTCAACAACCGCTTAAAGGTTGTCCGTTTCCAGCGAAGCTTGACGAATGTGACGTGGCGTTCGCTGAAACAAGGGTAAATCACTGCGAATTTCGGTGTTTATATCCGATGAATTTCAGTTAAATTCCGGAGAATTTCAGTCGAATTTCGATGTTTTTTAAATTTTTTGGTGAATTTTACATGTTTGATGAATTTCGGTGAAAAATTTGGCTGGAGCTAATTCCTCTTGCGCTGGAATGTAAATGTTGACAGTAAAAAGGGCCCTTTTTAAGGATGTCACATTGAACGTGGACTAACATTTTAACGAATGTGACATCAGACTGCAAATTGGATGGAAAGACCTCGCGCCCCAAACGGCGGACAGCGAGACAAAGTCCCCCAAAAATTTTGGTCAGTCAAAAAAGTCTCGCCACAAAATGGTCTGACCATGGTCTTTAGACTGTAACCGTCCGGCGCAAAACGGCTTTGGGTGGCGGTCAGACACAAAAGCCCGCCATTTAGAGACATTTGTGTCCGACCATTTTGTGGTAAGACTTTTTTACCTGACCAAATTTTGGCGAGACTTATGGCGAGAAGTGTGTCCCTTGGATTTGTATTGCATATTCAATCAAATGTCACTCTAGTCGAAGGAACCTGGTAAAATTCGCAATTTAATAACCATGACGTGACGTTCTTTGAACAACGGTGACTAAATGTAATTTCCTCCTGCTCCGGTGTTCTGGCCGACGAAGGACAAGAGATCGAGACACCATCGGCTGTGGGACGCTGGCATAACGCATGTACAGCTTATTGGAATGCTCCTGAGCTTACCCAGAAAGTTTTAAGCAGAGACTATCCAAAACAGGCTCGTCTCGACACCGTTCAAATAAGTTTTAATCGATTGCAATGCCTCCTTAACATTGACCACGTTTACGGCTGAACGAGAATCGTGTTTGTCGTTCCCGTCAAAACGACCTCGTTACAATCGATTTTTATATTTCTGAGTCAGATTCTCGGGCAAGGAATCGGCTTTCAGCTGAAATGTCGACTTTGTAGCGTTATCATTTCGCGAGTATCATGTTCTCGTTCGGCACTGAACTGGAGAGAATGAACGTTTACTTTCCAAATGGTCATAGCCTTTTAAGTCCTAGACCCTTATAGGTAACCATCCACAATTCAAGGGGTTCTTGTCAAAAGATCTTATCTGGGCGGTCCCCCCAAGACAATTTGTCTTAAACGCAGGTGAATTTCACTCATTTTGACCATTTAGGACGTGTACGCGAGTAAGCGGAATATTTTTCTACATGCACTATTTGATTTTTGATTTTTCATCTTAACATATCAGTGAACGCCCAGATAAGATCTTTTGAATAGGTCCCCTCGAATTCAAAGGAAACAGTGTGTGAGATCGGTCACAGAATACTTAAGAATTTTCCCATTTTACTGGCGCCGCAACCCTTTTCGCATATGTTACAGGACACTTACCACGCCCAACATGTCGACAAACATGAACTTAAACTACCCGCCAACTTTTTTTACGGCAAATGGAGATCCACAGTGAAGCTCATGCGAACATCCCCCAATGAAGTTTTGGGGTGCATTGGGGCCCTTTTTCTCTACATTCCCCAAAATTTAAAGGCATCGATGAGAAGATCTATCACGAAATAGTGTAATCATTGTGTAAACAGCAGTAGCACCCTGGACGGAGTAACTCACTTAATTTTGTTAGTGATGCCAGGGCACCAGTTAAAACTCCTGCCACTGAAAAAAAATGTCCTGTCAATCCCCTTTATTTATTACCAGTTTTCACTGCAGTACAGACTTATATCTTACGATGGTAACGCGAACGTAACATACGCTGAAATCAAAACATGCGTATTACGCTGAAATGTCATCGTACTACAATCGCAACCAACGTACCTTACGTTTACAACGTGCGTAATACGTTGAAAATCCTGCGTACCTTACGTTCACATTCGTGCGTTTTATGCGGGTTTGGGAAAGTTGGTCGTACCTTACGATGGAAAATCACCGTATTACGCACAAAAACCAACGTAAGATGATAAGGGTGTATTCACAGGTTATTGTGATCTGCTCACGCGATTCACTGTGATCTTGTTCGCGGTGTTCACTGTGATCTGGTCCACAGTAAACACTGAGTTTGACGCCGCTGAGCACCGAAGTACTGCAAATCAGGCTCCAATTCACGGCGTTAACTGTGGCCAGATCACAGTGAACACTGACCGAGATCACAGCGAACACCGTGAACTAGTTCACAGCAAACGCCGTGAATTGCATAACAGCCAACATTGGTAATCAAAAAAACGGCATTAACAGGACATTTTTTTCACAGTGTCCTGAGTGAAGGCGACATCCGCAAGCAGACGGCCCCAAACGGCAGGCAACTATCGTGCCACTTGACCGGTTGCCTCTTGTTTTTAGTTTTAACGAAAAATGGAAGTGGACTCTGAAAACTGGACTCAGTTGAAATCATTGTTAAATAAGTTACTTAATTTGTATTTTTATGAATATATTGTAGAAGGAGTCGTACCTCCCTTTTGTTTTAGAACCCTAGCAGGAAGACAGACGGAAGTAAAAAAAAACACGCCCAGTAATCTAGACTGTCCCGAGACTTGTGCTTCTAATGCGTTGTCTCCCATCTTGTTTGGGAAACTTCTCCAACATCAATTTGCCCTTTTAACGCGAATAGAGTAACAAAATGCCAGTAAACTTAAAAATTTAAGAAGAAGAATCGTCACTCCCCTTTAATTTATCTCTCCCTCTCCTGCTATGTTTCACTCCTTTTTCTCCAGCTTATTCTTTTACGTCTTGCACATGCCCTTATGTTGTCAATTAAAGAAGAAAGTGCAAGCGTTCGTCGAGCCATCTCTTGCCTAACAAGGGCTTTGCTAGCGAATTGTTTGACAACAAATCGAGTTTTGTCACATCAATAAACATTATAACCAAAATTTTGCTTTTTGAGATTTTTCAAACAGTATGATCATATTGGATCCACAGGTAATACATATCCCTTTGGAGATAATTTTTAGTTTTTTTGAGCTTTTGCAGAAATGTGTAAAGTTTCGCCCTGGCAACAATTTTCGCCTAATCCCAAAGTTATGTACCAAAAAAAATAGCTTTTTTTAACCCCTTTTCGATGCATGTAGGATTTTTGGCAAAAAATAGCCCCTTTAAACCCAAATTTTTAAGTGTTTTGGGCCCTTGTTTTGGCCAAGATGTTGAGCTACATCGCCCAGACTTGTTGAGCTACATCGCCCAGACTTTGCAGGAATATAGAGGGACATATTACGCACCCATCGCGAGATAGCCGCATCCTGGGCGATCCCTAGTTTGGTCCCTGTAGGGTCAAAAGTGCCTTTTTTCACTATTGGACCCAAGTTTGGAGCCTCCAAAGAGATGGAAGGTAACGTCACCAGACACCGGCATTGTGTGATCTCTCTTCTAATATGGTCAACTGCAAAGAAAACCACGGACCAAGAGGTGGTCCACGTTTCAAAGCGTGGACCAAACAGGGGTCCACGTTTCAAAGCGTGGCCCAAACATGGTCCACGCCTTGAAGCTAGACCTGGCCCACACTTGGATTAACAGTGAGACGTTTTCGCCACCATACAGGTGGTCAAACGCGCCAAACGATTTTCGCTACTTTGGTGCAGAAAATATGCATGATTTCAAACGCAAAAAACACTTATTTGGGTAAGTGACAGCGAAGCCCGTTACTCCAGTGGGGTCAAAAGACTTCTTGTCTGCGTGCGTGTGTGTGTGCGCGTGCACTACTACTCCTGAACGGCTCGGCCCATCTGGCTGAGATTTTTCAGGGTTATTAGGTATGTTCTTGGCTCGAAAACCAAAATGAGCTTACTATCTCAATCCATGTAATCATTACAGCCAAAAACGCATCAAAAACGGCGAAAAAAAGAACTTTTTACTGACTTATGTTGCCATGTTAAGTTTTTCACCACTTCATATGTTTCGGAGGGTTCTGAAAATGAAAATGGAATCTATTTAACTTCCGACCAACGTTTGAGGCCAAGTGGGAGAAAAGTTAGCCAGAATTGAAGGGGAGTCGAACCAAAAATGTAATACAGTTTGACCAGCAAACCAACCCCGTCGCCCCGTACATGTAAAGGGGAAGAAAAGGGGGGGGGGGGGGAGCTGAAAAGTTGGAACCGAATGCTGCTTTGAAGTGCGAAGTCTCTTTGAGGGCTATATGTGGCGAGTCTGCCGGGGGCAGTCCAGTCCAGCGCCGCAGGCTGGCGCACACCTACCTTTGTTAATTTTTGTCCAGCACTCTTTTCATTGACACCACGTGAAAGGGTGTTTCTTTATGACAGTATACATACATTTACATTTGATTTTTGACGATTTTTATGGTGTCCAGCTTCATTTTTAACACTTTAGAAAATTGTCAAAATTTAACCTTTGCTGAGGAGGCACTTTTTTGTTTTAAAGAGGTTTAACGATCTCCTAAGTCCTTGCGGAAGCCAACATGCCAAGGAACAAAACCCAAGGGTTAGCTCCAACTACCAGCAACTTTGAGTTGTAGGGTCTCCCAAACATCGCCTAATAGGAGAAAAACGGTCCCGCGCAGCGCAACGCTTCCCCGCGCAACGGAGGTGCTGCTGGACAGTTGTTTGAAATGATTAGAGTTTGTCAGAGTTTGTCCTCAATGTGAGTTGGTGTTCAAAATGAAAAGACTAGAAGCCTTCTACAGCCTGCAAGAGAAATGGAGAGAACCATACTCCGAGCAGGTTGAACTTTTGACAAAAGTTCTAACACAGTGAGTAGTGAGACAGAAGGATGCGGTCTCCAAATTCGGATTCCTTATGAAAAACTGAGTCAGGAACCGTCGGAAAATATACCAGATCCAAGGTTTGACGTCAAAAACATCAAATTTTGACAAAAAAACCGGGTTTCATATGAAAAATTCTGCTCTTGATAGAAGGATGCGGTTTTCGAATTCGGATTCCTCGTGAAAAACTGAGTCAGGAACCATCAGATAATAAACCGGATTCAAGGTTTAAACACCACAAACCCGCCAAAAATTTCACATATTCTCGAAAATTCTGAGGTTTGTAGGATTATTTAAAATTTCACTTTAGGTTCACGGATGAAGTTGGGAAATTTTGATTTCTTGTTAATAACTGAGTTGGGAAACATTGGACAGTGTTTTTTATTTCTTTGGTTAACATTTTCCAAGTCAACAAAGTATGCTTCCACCACATCGCGTCGTGTTTCAAAGTGCTTTCTAAATTGTCTGAATTCTAACAATTCACGCGTGATACTAACACATTTTTTTTGTCAATAGCAGGAACTAGATATATAATTTATTAAATTTTGTGTTGAATTCAGGTCATTGATAGAGTGGGCTCGGCTGATGCTGTTGCAGTGAGCTTTCACATAGCGCAGACAGGGAAGCCCCACTCTGTAGGCCCGTTTTTTTTTAAAGAAATTATTTGTTTGGCCGCTGCCGTTCTATGCCCTGCTGAGGAGGCAAAATTTCAAGCTCTGAGCCCGTCCCGCTGGACTATAGATAGGCGAGTGATAAGATTCTTCCTCCATTCGCAGGGACAACACCAGGTTGCCAAAGCCTTCACTGTTCTTCTCCAGCAGCTAGACCTTGCAACTCGGATCCTGAATGAGAAACCTCCAGAGAAAACTTGTTCTCCTGAAAAGGCACTCAGCCTTTTTTGAGGAAATGGGTTTCTCAAAGAATGATACCAAATCCTTCGAAATACTGCTGTTGAAAATAAATTGGTTCTTGTGCCTCCTTACTCCCCTGTCGCTCCCCCCAAGCTAAAATGCTACCCCAATAAACATGGTTTTTACTGAAAAGTCAGCGGAGGTGCCACTTAATCACTTCTAGATCAAAGCATCTAGACTTTTAGAAGTGATTGGACCAAAAGTTTTGGACACTTAGAGGAAGGCAGTGAAATTTCCCTTTTCCCTAAATACCGCATTGCCACCCTAAGGGCGTGCATCGTGTGTGGGAAAACGTTTTGGGGACGGTAAAAACATGGGGGAGGGTATGAAGAAACATTACAACATCGACCACAAGCGTAGTAGCTATTTGGAAATTACGTGTGGAGTAATCCCTGTCACACCATCGTCTAGGTGGGAAAGGCGATGTGTGGTGTTAGAGTTGTGGCAGGCCATACTAAAAATCAAATTGAGGCAAATGTAGATAATTTTTTCTTTCTGCTTTTTCAATTTTTCCCTTTTTATCCTTTTTCTTGTAGGCACCTGGGGCCCAATTATTCTCCTTCGGGATTGGAATTATACAGAATTTTTGCGAGTGGCCAAATGCCCCATTTTCCCCAAAAGGGCAGGCAACGTTAATAAGGAGGCAGGAAAACTTATTGGAAAGGCAGTGATTTTGACGAAGCAAAGGAAACTTTGCGCCGCCTTTCGTACGAAATTTCCAAAGACGCGCAAAGACTCCTGGAAAAAAATAGTTTATGATCCTCACCACTCATGCTCTGGCTGGATGAAAAAAGGTGCATTTTAAGGGAAAACCAGAAGTAAAGCGGCCAGGACGGCCTTCCTCATTTGAAAATCTTACGGAAAAGAGGAAAAAGGAGCGCGTGGATTCGCTACGCAACCAAGGGTCTACTGCGGAACTTGCTCTCGCTACTGAGATGAATGCAGGGCTGATGGAAATAAAGATGCAGCTAAACTTATTTATAAAATTTTTAACGATGAGTCTCAAAATGAGACTGCAAGAAAGATCCTTTTGATAAAGTTGCAGAAAAAGCACCTGCACGCAAAGTCTTCTCAGATGATGAGCTTGATCATGCTTCACCTTGACCTGGTAAGAGGACTACTTGTTTTGAGGTCAAGTATGGTACAGAAAAATATCCCTGACATGTATCCATCATACCCTAAAATCCAAGATGCCGCAACGAGGAGCATGCCGGACCTCTCTGCTGTAGAAGTAACTGAAACTCACGCTTCAGTCTCTCTGCCAGCCCCTTTTTGACCACACAGCAGCGCGTTTAGTCCTACAACATGAAACTAAATTGCTTGAAATTGCAAGGTTTTTTTGTTTGCATGATTTGGTGGAGGGATATCTAATTATGGGGACTCTTCACGTGAAACATTTTTAGCCCGAAAATTACACCCTGAAAAAATTTCCCCGATTTTACGAGAAATTTGTTTTTAAGTTTTACTTTTTTTGGATAATTACTTTGTTTTAAATTTGTGTGAAGATTCTTCAAAAATTTTTCCCCCCTGTTTAAAAAAAATTGGAAAGTCCTGAAAAGTGAGCGATCAGAGGCAATTTTTTTCCAAAAAGTTCTCCTGGAATTTTCCCAAAATTTTTTAACAGTGGCCTCAATTGCACTCTTAACGCTTTTTTGTTATTTTACTGATGTAGGGGCAGCACAGAAATCTCTTTACATTTGGAAGGTTAATACGGCTTTGATGGCAGCTCAGGTCATTCTGTATACAAACAGAAATCTTCCACTGAAAGTGTCAAGGATACTTCCTTATTTCTGACCTGCATAGTTCCTCTCCAGCTGCAGTCTTCCACGGTAATTTACTGACACGCTTGCTCGGAGAGAAGGGACGTTCGTCATTGGCTGAGCGATAGCGAAGCCTGTTACTCCAGTGGGGTTGAAAAGTTTTGTCTGTCTGTCTGTGTGTCTGTCTGCGTGCGTGTGTGTGTGTGTGCACTACTCCTCCTGAACGGCTCGGCCGATCTGGCTGAGATTTTGCAGGGTCATTAGGTATGTCCTTGGCTCGCCACACACCAAAATGCAGCTTTCTATCTCAATCCATTCGGTCATATCACCCAAAAAAACACTTCAAAAACGACAGAAAAAAGACAACTTTTTTGGTACTTTCAACTTATTGTCAAGTTTCATATCGTTTCATATGTTTTTGAGGCTGCTGATGACGAAAATAGAACCCGTTCGGGGCACCGATCGAAAGTTAAATCCCATTGGTGTAGATTTTGATGACCAAATACTATTTTTAGAGGGGATCACGCCCATCTCTACGGCCTGCCTAGGGAAGCAGCCTGCCGGAGGCAGGTCAGCGCCGCGGGCCAAGTAGGTGAATACCCCAGGCGTGGATGGTCGAAACTGGCGCAGCATCGCGAAGCCTGTTACGACCAGACACGGTCTGGCGTACACCTACCTTGTTTATGTGGTTTGGTTTTCTTTTTTTTAGGGAGCAACTATATGGGAAAACCTATGCCCTGCATCTACACGTTAATGCGGGCCTATCCGTGTGGGGGCGCGGCCGTCGCACAGTGGGCTAAAACGCCCTTTTAGGCGCTCAAAACCTCTTTATTAAAAATCGTTTAAACGGGCAAACTTTGTCTCCATCGGATCGGAAATTTTCCGCAGATTTCAAATCTGGTCTTTTTTTTATTGTCAGACCAAAACTACGCCCACTACGGGCCCGTAAAAGTTAAACCTTGTGATAGTGTGTTATTTTTAGTAAAAAATGCAACAAAACGCCACAGCGATTTTGACGGCTTTGCATCTAGATTTTGAACCTCCGGAGGTTCCATTTCAAAGAACAAGTATTCCCGTTCAAAATTATATCCGAGTTATCTTCCTGCGATAATTTGAAGGGTGTTGGTGTGCATATAATCGCTTTATTTTTTAAAATTTTTACTTTAAAAACAAAAGTTTGAGATCTACTATAGAATCAAGCACTATCAAGCAGGTTTCAGCGCTGGAAATTATCAACCTATGTGTAAATTGAAAGGAGCAACAGAAAAAACCCTGCGCATATTTGCGCAAACAGTAATACGCGGCTGTAAAACTTTAAAAAAATTGGCATTTTCCCCTTTTTGATAGAAAATGCGTCCCAACGAAGAAAGAATCCAAGCAACCGTGTCTCCATCCCAACCGTCCCTTGTCTTTTCACGTGCTATTTGGCCCCTTTTTTCCCTAGCCCCCCTCCCCCTTTCTCTTAAACAAACACTCAAAAAAGGCCACCCGGAAGTGCAAAATTTGATGGGAAGCAGATCTTCTGCTGCAATTTGTTTCATCTGATTCTGTGATCAGCTCTTTCAGAAAAAAAAACCTAAACCCAAAGTCTTAAAAACTGTGTGCCACAGTTCTTTCACTTATAGTTGGCCCCTTGATGACCAGGCTAATGAGCCTGCCATGTTATTGTTCCATGAAGAGTAAAATGATATATCATTTAAAAATTGGTTTTGGGAAAATTGAATTTTGACAGTTGTTATAAAATCGTAGCCATGATTTTTACAGTAATGTTTTTAAGAACGTACATAAAATTTAAGTGATGTTTTTGACCCCTTTTTTGACCCCTTTTAAGCATTTTTTCAATTAATTCGTCTGAAATTTACTTTTAAAAACAACATATGTTTTGAAATTGATCTAGTGGAAAGAAAACTGCTCCCGCAGACTCAGAAAAAACAACAAAAAAATACGATTATACTAAATCAATTTCGGTGAACCACGGCTGAGAAAAAGTCACACTTGCCGCCGCTTTTTTCAAAATTAATAAAGTAAGCCCAAAAAGAGGGTCTGTCCCAAAATTTTGGGAAACATATACGATCGAAAATGGCTGAAATGTAGTTTTTGACGTCTAAAAGGGCGTTTTAGCCCACTGTGATCGAATCTAAAACGTACTACATTTTTGACGAGCAAACCAGCCTCGTCGCTCCGTACCGTGAAACGGGGTAACTTCGGAACTTTTGAGGGGTTTTTTTTTAAAATTTGGGAAAGTTGTGGTGCTGTCATGGACTTGAGGGTTAAAATTTATCATCTACGCACCTTTAGCTTCGATTTGGCGCTTATTTCAAATTTTTGCACCTCACCGTTTTTACAGTGGAGGGTCCGAAGCAGGTCCGAAATTCCCCCGTTTTTGGGGGTAATTTCGGACCCCGGGGAAAAAAACGACTTTTCGTTCTGATTTTGGTCCCAAAATCGATCACTGTCTCTTTCAAAAGTGCTAATATGATTATGTGAAAAATTCGAAAGGGGTTTAGATGAAAAAGTAAGGTAGGGGTGGTCATTCATACAAAATTTTAAGAAATGTTTGCACTCAAAATAGTAGTTAAATTTCAGAAATAGTGGGTGGAACTAGTAGAGCCATTAGAACGCTTCTATTTGTTAGTTTTTGACCGATTAGCTTTCACAGGCAACTCGGGCCATACTTTATTACGCGAAAGTGAATCTTAAATCTTCCTCTACAAGATTACATACGATCACATACATGCATATGAAAGGCAAGTAGTCGTGTCGTATGTACGGGTTTGGAAGATACAGGGGCTCAGGGAAAGCGTTGCATAGTAAACGGCGAGCTATGCAGCCATTCGCCAAGTCCAACTCTCATGTCACATGAAAGAAAATTAATCACAAACAGTCGTTGACACTAAGGTAGAACCGCACATAAAAACTAAGTATTAAAGATGTAGCTTTGCCCCATTTCATGAAAATTTGAAGTTTACAAAGAAAACCCCTGTAACAATTGGGATTATCGTTGTTATTGGAATCTTCAACTTTCAGAAGAGCTCTTCAGCTTCCACCACTCAAAACCCCGCGAAATTGGAAGTGTTCAGGCATACCCCTCTCCCCGGCGTGACGTTTGTATGTCCGAAATTTCCCCGTAAAGTAGCATTTTTTTTTAGTTTTAAGCCCATATAAACCATACTATTTGACCCAGGTGATTGAAAATTTGACACAGTTGCTCTTAACAGGAATGAAAAAATCCCCCAGAACCGGCCAAACATTTCGGCTTCCGTAAATTTTTACCAAAACAAAATAAAAAGGTTAATACAAAAAATATTTTTGGGTTTTCCCTGTTTCCTGGGGGATTGACCGAGGTTTTTTGGCCCTCAGCCGCAACGGGACAAATAAATTTGGCCTTAAAAGCAATCCAACTTCCCCAATTTGAAATTCAACCAAATTTTCCCCCCCTTTGGGAAACGGGGATCCCCATATGGGTGAAACCAGTCTGCTTTGGGGGATATCTGTTTTGTGGATTTTGAGCTCCAACGGAGGGGGCACAGGCCAAAATGTTAAAAAGGCTTTGGGGAAGGGGAGTGGAAGTTTAGATAGCCATTCTTGCGAACCCATTGCAAGTTTGGGGGGAATACCGATTCTTTTTAGGCCATGGGCCTTTGGGGAAATCCCACGGGGCCCTTTGCATATTCATAAAAACCTGAAAAAACATTTGTTTATGAAAACCCCTTTTTACAATTTTTAAGAATTTACCAGAGGCCGATGAAGGGAAAAAAAAGGGAAAAGTAGAAAGCCTTTTTCATATTTTGGCAGGGTTTAAATTGGCTAATAGCAAGCCGACTCATGGGTTAAAAGTTTTTTCCTTCTTCTGTCTTTTGGTTGTTCTTCCCACATTTGAAAGGTGGGTCTTTTGAATTTTTTAAATTTTTGGGGCCCCCCCCCTCCCCTGTGCCAACGATTTTTAATGCCAAAAAACCCCAAAAAAGGGGAAAAGAGTTTTTTTGCACAGGTCCATTGTCGAAGTGGGGGGTTTGGGGAGCAGCCCCCCAGCCTCATAATTCAAATTCAATCAAGTCATGCTACTGTGATAAAATCCCTAGAAGGAAGGGGGGTCTGGAGGCGGAGCCCCCCCGCGCATGCAACAAGTTAGAAGTAACCGACGATGGACAAGCTATTGCCTGCCGAAGGCAGGCTAGCGCCGCAGGCCAAGGTAGGTAGTACCTACTAGGTACGCCAGGCGCGGTTTTGGGGGAAAAGGGGCAGCAAAAACATCGCGAAGCCTGTTACGACAAGACGCGGTCTGGCGTAAACCTACCTTGCATGATTTTCATGTGTACATGTGCTTTTCTAATCTAATGTGTTCTGTTTTTTGTTTTCAGACCAGTGACAAAAAATTGAAAGAGTATCGTCGAAATTTAAAGGGAAAAAGTAAATCTCAGACTTGTCGTTTAGACGTTTTTTTAAGTGATTGTGACATTTGCAGTCAAGTTGTTTAGACGTTTTTTTAAATGTGATTGTGATGTTTGTGTCCTTACTAAAACTTATGAGACATTAGTTTATTAATCAGTTAAGGCAAAGTAATTTGCAGTCAAGTTGTTAAGACGTTTTTGGCTGAGCGATAGCGAAGCCTGTTACTCCATTGGGGTTGAAAAGTTTTTCCTGTCTGTCTGTCTGTCTGTCTGTCTGTCCGCACTACTCCTCCTGAACGGCTCGGCCGATCTCGGTGAGATTTTGCACACTTTTTGGGCATGTCCTTGGCTCGGCACACGCGAAATTTCACTATCCTAGCTCAACTGGTTCAGTTTTTATAGCCGAAAAACACCTAAAAAACGGCGAAAAATCGAGTTTCCTGCAGGCAGATCACTTCTGTCTTGAAAAAGGGGGGGGTCTGGGGGGCGCCGACAAGTTAAAAAGTTACAAGGGATCTAGAATGGAGGGGGTTCGGGGGGGCGGAGCCCCCCAGCATGCATAAGTTAGAAGAAACCCGACGATGGACAAGCCATTGCCTGCCGAAGGCAGGCTAGCGCCGCGGGCCCAAAGGGTAGGTACGCCAGGCGCGGATTGGAGGAACGGGCAGCGAGACATCGCGAAGCCTTTACGACAAGACGCGGTCTGGCGTAAACCTACCTTGTATTATTGGCTGAGCGATAGCGAAGCCTGTTACTCCAGTGGGGTTGAAAAGTTTTGTCTGTCTGTCTGTCTGTCGGTCTGTCTGTCCGCACTACTCCTCCTGAACGGCTCGGCCGATCTCGGTGAGATTTTGCACACTTCTTGGGTATGCCCTTGGTCGGCACCGCGAAATTTCACCATCCTAGCTCAACTGGTTCAGTTTTTATAGGCGAAAAACACCTAAAAAAACGGCGAAAAATAGAGATTTCTGCAGATAGACCATTTCTGTTTTGGAGAAAGGGGGGTCGGGGGGGCGGACCCCCCCAGCCTCGACAAGTTAAGAAGTGACAAGGGTCAAGATCGTGTTATCTGTAGATAAAACAACTTAATTACAATGTAGGGGGTCTGGGGGGCGGAGCCCCCCAGTATCAACAAGTTAAAAAATAACCGACAACGGACAAGCCATTGCCTGCCGCAGGCAGGCTAGCGCCGCAGGCCAAGGTAGGTACGCCAGGCGTGGATTGGAGGAACAGGCAGCGAGACATCGCGAAGCCTGTTACGACAAGACGCGGTCTGGCGTAAACCTACCTTGTTTAATTTTAGACGACTTTCACGATTTTAACCGTCAAAACACTGTGAAACCAAACGTGGACAAGTCCACACTCCTAGTGCGGGTAAGTCTCCACATTTGGAAGTGCAGAGTACGCGCCTCCACACTTCAAGTGTGGAGTAGCTCACAGAGCCCCTATCTCTTTGCTGGTGCAAACGTGGACAACTCCACGTTTGAAGTTGGAGACTGCAAACTCTGCACTTCCAAGTGTGGAGACTAAAAATTTCCCACTCCTCCGCATTTCAAACGTGGAGTTGTCCACGTTTGGTTTTACAGTGAACCTATAAATAAGACGTTTATGGGAACTGGTTCCGGTACCATTTCTCCCTCTTGTTCTTCACTCGGCGTTCAGGTGGAAGTGTCAATTCTTGAAAAATACGATTTCAAGAAATCCTAGGAGTCACGAAGTCAATTTGGGTAGGAGTGTGGGGAAAGCAAAAAAAGTTGTGTAAAGGGATAGGGGGTGGCTCAGGGGTGGCTACGAATGGCAGTGGTACCAATGGGGGATGTCCCCCCCCGTCAAAATTTAAAGTTGGCAATGAAAAGAAATCACAACGCGGGAATTTTGAAAAATTCCAATGCTAATGTATTCCACATTGTTCTGACAATGGAACATCTTTAAAGTCTATCATTATTGGCTGAGCGATAGCGAAGCCTGTTACTCGGGTGCGGTTGAAAAGTTTTTCCTGTCTGTCTGTCTGTGTGTCTGTCCGCACTACTCCTCCTGAACGGCTCGGCCGATCTCGGTGAGATTTTGCACACTTCTTGGGTATGTCCTTGGCTCGGCACACGCGAAATTTCACCATCCTAGCTCAACTGGTTCAGTTTTTATAGGCGAAAAACACCTAAAAAACGGCGAAAAATAGAGATTTCTGCAGATAGACCACTTCTGTCTTGGAGAAAGGGGGAGCCTCGACAAGTTAAAAAGTGACAAGGGTCAAGATCGTGTTATCTGTAGATAAAACAACTCTATTTAAAATGTAGGGGGGTCTGGGGGCGGAGCCCCCCAGCATTCAACAAGTTAAAAAATAACCGACAACGGACAAGCCATTGCCTGCCGCAGGCCAAGGTAGGTACGCCAGGCGTGGATTGGAGGAACAGGCAGCGAGACATCGCGAAGCCTGTTACGACAAGACGCGGTCTGGCGTAAACCTACCTTGTAGTTCTAACTCACAACGTAGCAACATCACGACGGTTGGCTTGGCAAACTTGAGAGGAATGGTTTCGAAACGCGGGTGACTCTTGTTCGGGGAACATGAGCACTGAAAGTCGCGAGGTGGAGCGAAGCGATCATGGTGCTAACTGAATCAGAAGTACCATCAAACCTCGCTTAAAGGAGCAGCTACATGACCAGCTTATTCAAAAAGAAACTATAAGTCTTAAAACGACTCTTAAACTACATTAAGGGACGATAATTCACAGATGCATGTGCACAGGTACGCAGTTTAATGGCTCAATTAACTCCGATTTGAAGAGTAACAAAACAACAACAAAAACAACAACGCAGCGGTGCGGGATTGGTGCGGGACACTCTCATAATAAGTCACTGGCCGGCCGGCCGATTCAAATGGCCACGTTCGAAACGACATAAATTCTGGGGCGTTCCATGGTAGATTTACACGACCTTAATCGACCATCTCCGATTTTCCTCATATTTGGCTCAAATGTTTGTTGCCCTCATAGGGGGTAGGGTCAGTTGGGGTAATAATGGGACAGTTTGATCAATAAGGTTTCCACAACTCTGCTATGGCGTTTTGGAGTGTTTCTAATGCTTTTAAAGGATGGGGTACTCTGTTCCCCCCATTTGGCGCTAAAGTAAGATCAAAATTCATTTAATTTTGCAGTTGCGTTAAATAAACTATGACAATTCGGACTTTTTAAGTTGGGGGTAAGAATGGGACAAGGGCTTAGCAGTGGTAAAACAGGCCTCAAAGTTTTCCAAATAGGCGCCACTTCATAAAATTCGATCCGTCTTAAGGGGAGGTTCTGGTGAAAATGCTATTTTCTCCTAAATAGGTCCCACTGTGAAAATTTGTTAAAAATTTGATGTCTTATCAAGTGGGTCATTCTACAGAAATGTTACAATTTCGCAGTTAGAACCGTGAAAAAATAAAAGTTGTCCGATTTCATTCATATTGGGTTTTTTTTCTTGTTTCGGCATGCAGAATGCGAAACAAAATCAAGCGTCACACTTTTCGAGAAAAAAAATTTTTTTCCACTGAATCATAGGGGAAATGTCTACGGAGTTTACATAAATTGACGCCTACGGATTTACATTTTGAAGCAAATACCTGGATTGCAGCCGTATGAGTTTGGGAAAGTAGAACGCGCATACACAGCTGACTAAAGGACCACCAAAACATTGTTTTATCCACAATTCGAAAGTTTGACGCACAGGGGATCCGTGGCAAATCGGGTACGGAGTTTAAAACAAAAAAAATACGCGACCCCCTTTTGAAATTTGGGTACCAAATTTGATGCTAGCCATTGGACTCACATCCTTCAAACTTGGTGGCTAGATGTGTTTTTTCATCCGGAATCCATTGCAGTCTTCAGATTGAGGCTGTGACTTCCCCTTTGTCTCCTGTAGTGCCAAACTCGTTACAGTGCACATGTGGATTTTAGGGAAGTAAAAACTTCGGGACAAAAGTTAATTC
>NW_023144628.1:13756852-13785928 GCF_012932325.1 Thrips palmi | reverse complement strand
GATACTATACAAAAGATCTTTTCGTACCGTTCCCGGACAACATACACTGGTAGAAAAAAGTACGGAAAACGTACGGAACGTGTCTGGTCAATTTTTTACCAGGACCGTCCGTACCTTGCCATCCACGGAAGTTCTGTACATGTTTTCCGTACCAGTTTACAAGGGATCCTTCACTACAAATCTATGGGCGGTACACACGGTACGGCGAAGAAGGTAAAACGTGCACCGCTTTCGTATTGGCGGTAATATCTGGAGCCCGCCAATTACGCACCCTACAAACCGAAGGAAAACGGCGGTACAGTGCGCCCATTGCGCGCCGTTTAGATGGTGCGTAAAAGGAGGTACAAAATATTACCACCAGTAACGTTCCTTCAGAGGGCCAAGAAAAAGGCGGTATAGCTCTCGAAAGGAGGTGCAAACGGTTCTGTTAGGGCGGTAATTTCTGTACCGCCTTCGTATTGGCGGTAAAACGTGGACACCGCCAATACAAAATTACCGCCAGTAAAGGGTGGAAATATTACCGCCTTTAGATTTGGAGTGTTTGTACATGTTCCGTCAAATACGTCAAATACACCCTTAAGTAGAGTGTGCCTGGCATGTACACGCTAAATAAGGGTGTACCTTGCAAGTACACGCCAAAATACACTGGATTAGTCCTATCTAAAAGCACACTGTAAACCTAACTGTCTACTTAGTACACACTTACAAATGCGTGCTTGCAAGTACACACTTACAAACGCATGCTTGGCCAAGTACACACTTACAAATGCATGCTTGCAAGTAGACACTTACAAACGCATGCTTGACGCCGTATAACTCCATCCGTCAAGCATGCGTTTGTAAGTGTGTACTTGCAAGCATGCATTTGTAAGTGTGTACTTGGCCAAGCATGCGTTTGTAAGTGTGTACTTGCAAGCACGCATTTGTAAGTGTGTACTTAGTAGACAGTTAGGTTTGTAGTGCATGGGCCAGTTAAAGTGTACTTGCCAGGTACACTCTTGTTTAGCATGTACATGCCATGTACACTCTATTTTAGCGTGTGCCTAGCAAGTATGCTGTAAATAAGAGTGTGCTTGGAAGCATGCTCTAATAAGAGTGTACCCTTACACACTTCAGTTTGCAGAGTTCATGGAGACTCCGTTCAGTTTCCATCTTTTTTCGGAGAGACTTTCCCAATGCATTGTCGTGGCCTTTGCCACCTCGTGCTCCTGTTGTACGACGCACTCAGCCAACACTAACCCTCTCACTTAGTTGTTTAACAGGAAAACGGCTGAATGTAGGCAAATATAGAATGGCCGAATCCACTAGAAAACTCACATCACTCACACTCAACTGTGCATAACTTAAGTGGTAGACCCTCTGCATAGTAATAGGTACTTACGACAAGAGCGATCAGCGCCGCAACGACCAAAGCAAGAACAGCGAACCGCATGTTGTTGTTAGTTTCGGGCCGCAGGTAGACTTTTATATGCTCCGTGGATTGTTGAAGCCTTCTCAGTGTATGTGCACGACTTTTCACGGCACGAACACACTGAAAATCTATCGGCGTGACTTCGTGCCGCTGCACTCTCATTCCAGGAACGTGACATCACGTTGAAACGAACGTGACAACATGTCACGTTCGTTTGAGCATTGTGTCACATTCGTTAGAGTGTGAATTGTCCAAAAAACAGCTTGTTCACATTCAAACGAACGTGACACAATGCTCAAACGAACGTGACATTTTGTCACGTTCGTTTCAACGTGATGTCACGTTCCTACAATGAGAGTGTGCAGGGGCGTGAATGAAGTGTCACGCCAAAAAACGGCATGACAGAAAAGTCATGTCAAAAATCGGCGTGACTCAGAAATTCACGCCAATTTTTGGCGTGAATTTCCTACGCCAATTTTTGGCATGTCTTTTCTCATAAAACGCATTGTACGCACCAATCCACATGGAACATTCACGCCAGATGACGGCGTGACGCACACGTCATGCCCTTTTTCGGCGAGAATTTTCTGTCACGCCAATTTTTGGCGTGACTGTCTGTCACGCCATAACCATGTGTCCGACCATTCAATTTTCAGTGCATGACCTGACAAAATGCCAGCTCCACATTTGAAAGAAAAAAACATCAGGGAGGGAAGCCACCCAACCCCCCTTGCTAGAATTTTCGTGGAACTTCTGCATTTGTACCTCTATGGTAAACACGAGGGGGCAAAAACTCGCGCAATCATGTGTACACGGCCCCCGAAATCACATGCGAATCATTGAGAATCACGCGAAATCAAGCAATCCGAAATCAACCAAAATCACTAAATTCGACCGAGATCAGGCAGAATCACACGAAACCAGGCAAAATCAGTCCGAAATCATTTCTTTCCGAACACAATCACACAAAATCACGCTCAACATCACCCTGGTGCGTCGCGAAATAAGGCGAATCAGCCATGAAATCATTGCGTTTTCCGAATCATGTGTACACGCAAATCCCGAGTTTTTGCCCCCTGGGGTCAACAGGTCAAACAGAACACATCAATTGCACCTTCGAATTCAATTAAGGGGGGACCCTGGTGAAACTTTCAAGTAGGCTTCAAAATAATCCCAGAAAGTTGAAACTTTGCTTAATTATGAGGTTCATTATGGTGAGTTCCCAAAACAAAATTCAACCCAAAATGTTGAACGGTCTCTGAGAAAAGTGGCTTTTTAGTGTTTTTTGGAGCGTTGGGGAAAAATCTTCCTGCGTCTTTCATTGGGACGGAAAGTCTTGAAAATTTTTTTGGGTTATCCTAAAGATGTATAGAAGAGATTTTAGTGACGGAATTTTCAAATTCAACTTCTGTCCTGAGATATGAGTTTTCAAATTTCAACATTAATAAAAAAGTGATTTTTTTCCCTTTTTTCAAACTTTTAGGTGTGTGTAAAAAAAAGTAGGGCTGATATCAAGATTCCGTCACTAAAATTTGTCGACAAGTCATCAATGAATAGAGTCCATGCAAGACGACCCATGTAGGTGTCAACCAGGAACGCAGGAAGTCTTTCTACGACAAATTTTTTTGTCGACTGAGCAAAGCTGTGAAGTTGAGCGTAGAAGCCAACGACAACTTATCTCAATGTTATTTCCTTCCAAATGATAAAGAAACTACCCACCTAGCTTAAAGGTTGAACACCTGTTGAATTTGAAACCTTCTATGCACATTTTTATCTATGAACTTTGAAAATTCTATTTTTTGGAATTTTGGCGATTTTTTCACCAGGGTCCCCCCTTAAGTCCAAACCAGAAAACTTCAAAGGAGTTACCAAATGAAAAATGAGATACGGCCGCGGAATGACCTAAGCTATTGTAACAGTTATACTCAGAACCCAACATTTTCCGTAGCCCTCTTGATGCATTCTTTCTCAAACCAAATCAACTTTCCGGGTCAATGTGGAGTTTTGGCCTACCAATTTTTTTTATCGAGAGGCCCTCATTAGGAGAGACTCCCTGTAAAATATTTTTGCAATCGGACCAATAGTTTGGGAGAAAATGACAAAAAACCATTTTCACCTATTTTAGCGCAATTTAAGGTTGAAAAATTTCAAAGTGTCAAAATGCTTCTAAATTAAGGTCCCACTTGCCCAATGTTTTTCTTATATGAAAGAGCATATTAAAAAGTAATTTTGAGCCACTTTGGAGTCAGCTGACTTTACGCGTTATCCCAATCGTGTAACATTATAGGAATTTTACGCAATTTTCATATCTCAAATACTCCGACTCAGAACTGGACCGAATCAGGCCCAAAGCATCCTTATATAGCCCTAACTAATATCCCAAGTATTCATCAAAAATATATTTCATTTGTGGATTCTGGAGCCAACTTTATAATATGAAGTCTTTGTAACTCGATGAATTAACGGTTTTGGACTCAAATGCATATTTTCTCCATCCGAACAACTCAGATGGGGCGCAAAACAGATTCATAACTTAAACTAACTTTCTCTCTTGTAAATGAGCCCAAACCAGCAGGAGGAAGGGGTCAAAATTGCCTCACAACAAAGTCGACTCTTTCCGGCAACATTCCTAAAATGTTACTCGATTAGGGAAACGCTTAAAGTCAGGTGCCTCCAATGTGGCTTTGACATAGCACTATAAGCATCAAAACTCTGTCTTTACACAAAAGCAATGAAATGACCACCAGAAAAAATAATGTTTATCTAATGAGACAGGCCCTTCACCTTATGCTGGAAATTATGTTTTCAGAGGGGAACCACTTACTATGAATTACCTTGTTTTCTTCTGGTGGTCATTTCATTGCTTTTGTCTAAAGACAGATTTTTGATGCTTCTTTTGCTATGTCAAAGCCACATTGGAGGCACCTGACTTTAAGCGTTACCCTAATCAAGTAACATTTTAGGAATGTTGCCGGAAAAGAGTCGACTTTGTTGTGAGGCAATTTTGACCCCTCCCTTCTGCTGATTTGGGCTCATTTACAAGAGAGAAAGTTAGTTTAAGTTAAGAATCTGTTTTGCGCCCCATCTGAGTTGTTCGGATGGAGAAAATATGCATTTGAGTCCAAAACCGTTAATTCATGAGTTACAAAGACTTCATATTATAAAGTTGGCTCCAGAATCCACAAATGAAATATATTTTTGATGAATACTTGGGATATTAGTTAGGGCTATATAAGGATGCTTTGGGCCTGATTCGGTCCAGTTCTGAGTCGGAGTATTTGAGATATGAAAATTGCGTAAAATTCCTATAATGTTACACGATTGGGGTAACGCGTAAAGTCAGCTGACTCCAAAGTGGCTCAAAATTACTTTTTAATATGCTCTTTCATATAAGAAAAACATTGGGCAAGTGGGACCTTAATTTAGAAGCATTTTGACACTTTGAAATTTTTCACCTTAAATTGCGCTAAAATAGGTGAAAATGGTTTTTTGTCATTTTCTCCCAAACTATTGGTCCGATTGCCAAAATATTTTACAGGAAGTCTCTCCTAATGAGGGCCTCTTGATAAAAAAATTGGTAGGCCAAAACTCAACATTGACCTGGGAAGTTGATTTGGTTTGAGAAAGAATGCATCTCTTGTCTATCCTCCTTGAGGAAGTGCACCTAATTCATCTGCAAGGGGCATGCGGAGCATAGTCCTACGGAGAAGTTCGGTAAGACGCTACGGCAAATGTGTCAGAAGTCAACTGATTTTTCAGTATAGTTTTTTTTTGCCGTAGTGTCAGTGGGCAGCGCAAGCGTGATGTTACTAAGGCAACATTGGTGTAAAAAGACACAAAATAGCCACTTTTTGGTACGATTGCAGAGCTTAGTCCCTTTTCAATGATACCTAACATGCTCTTTTTGCAGTTTTGTAATTGTATTTATTTGGAAAAAACGTTTGTAGAGCATGAGCCTCATTGTAGGCTGTTGTTGACTTTGCAATGTGCTTTTTGGCGGCTGCTACGTTTGCGTAGGGCTGGCAACCAAAAACAAAGTTCCATTTTCATATTTTCTCCACTCATTCGAAAATGCATTGTCCAATTGGGGCATTATTTGCGGCTTTAGGTAGACCAGGTTTTGGCCGGCAGTCTGTATAAGAGTGGGTCGATAATCTCATAACTTAACGGCCTACGGTTTTCTTCGCAGTTACATTTGTGAGGAGATCCCATAATGCCTGGGTCATCTTCCATCTCGTGGGAGGCTCGAAGCTTGGGTCTGAGTACTGAAAAGCATTTTTTGACCTCTAGGGACCAAACCAGGGGTTGCTATGATGCGGCTATCTCGCGATGGGTGCGGTGTATGTACCCTTCTATCCTCGCAAAGTCTTGGCCGCACTCTTAGAATTTCAGAAGCAATCTTTATCAGATGTGCGCGTACTTTGATAATGATTTCAGACAATGTTTCTGACATTATGACAAAATTAAAACGAGTGTAGGGTTTCGATTTCCAGAGTGTGTCCTAAATTAATTTCACGACCAACTTTTTTGTGACGATTTATTGGTCGAACAGTATTACAGAAACAGTATCATGCCTGAAAGGGTTACAACAGATGAAATTTGAAAAAAGGTTTCCAACCAATGCATGAAATCGTAACCTGGGATCTTCAGGGACTCGTGACACATTTGAGGAAGTCTGGTGCAAGCGTGGCCACCTTCCATGCAACGCAGATCTCGTATCTCACGTAGTTGTCCATCGGAGCGCAGTCGGCGGTGATTTCTTCCTCTATACGCTTGATATTACCTGAGAGTCCGAGCTCCGCCAAACAAGTGATGAATTTGTTTCCATCAAAGTGGAGGCTGTGGTAGACGGCTGTGGATCAGAGAAAAATGTTTTTCAGGTGGACAATATAATACAATTGATCATATTAATTTATTTGGGATTTTGTTTTCGTTGGCCCCTTCAGCAATGTCACTGAAAACGTAATGGTCGGGCACGTGGCCGAATTATGGCGTGACAAAGAGTCGCGCCGAAAAAGGGCACGAAATGTGAGTCACGCCGTCCTTCGGTGTGTATGACGGCAATGCATTTTATGAGAAACGTCATGCCAAAAACCGGCATACAATGCAAATGCAAAGGCGATACTGAAGAACATTTTTTGGCGATACAATTGAGTATCCCCAATAAACGGCCTTACGGCAAAGTATTACGGCCATACAAAAAAGTATCGCCAAAATTTGGCAATACTTTTGGTTATTGCTAAAACCACGGCTTTAAACCAGGGTCTTGTCCCCTTGATTTGTTCGACGTTTACTGCCAAATCGTGGCAATACTTCAAAGTATAGCCAAATTTTGGCGATACTTTTGTGGATCGCCGTTTTGAAGGCAATACTTTTCCGTAAGGTCGTTTGTTGGCGATACTGAATTGTATCGCCAAAAAAGGTACTTAAAGTATTGCCTTTTTGGATTTACAGTGTAACGAGAAATTCACACCAAAATTTTTTGAGTCACGCCGAGTGTGGGTATGGCTTCTCTGTCATGCCATTAATTGGCGTGACACTTTATTCACGGCCCTAAAACGGCCCGAAGCCACGGCGACAGATTTTCAGTGGTGGAAAGCAGCACTGCCAATCAACGTGTGGGACAGTCTCACACTACACTGATGGACAAAATTAAAGCACCACTTTTTGTTTTCCGAGCCAAATCTGAATGCGCCGGCCGATTTCCGTGAAACTTCGCTCAGTTGGGGTCGAAACGGTTGTCCACACGTACGCCAAACGGTGGGACCGCGGGTCGCAGGGGGTGGCGTCAAAAGGGCCTAAAGTGCCGCGGGGCAGAAACGGCCGCTGGGTTAAAAAAAATGGATCGCGTATAACACACTTTCGGTGAGGGTATGGGGTCCTGCACCTCAGGATGCGTTGAGAGGGACGTCCTCAAAGCATCCCCGTGAAAAAAATCCACCACCGAAAGATTCATCCCCTTAGAATCCACCCCTAGACGTAAGGACCGTTACTTAGGCCCTAGGGTGTGCCCCCACTGTCGAGGATGGGCTTTCGTGGCGTCAGGTACTCCGTATGGTGTCCCCAAGCACCCTCACGAGAGGGCGAGCGATTTGGAACAACCTCCACCCCTCTACGGGGGTGGGGGTAGTTAGGCCCTTCTGGGTTTTGGTTCAAAGGGGTGGAAAAAACAGCGGCAAATGTTGAGAAATGGTTGATGGGGCACAGTCAACCCCAGACTAACGCCCAAACCTGAGTTGAACATCGCGCACCCAGCAGCACCGTCAAAAACCACCCCCCACCCCCTGTGTGCACTTAGGCCCCACCGACGTGGTCCTGGCGTGCGGCTTTGATGCAGCACGGCAGGGGAGGTCTGCAGGCATCACATCGAGTCCATCCCGCAGCATCGCAGCCCTCGGGAACGCCTCTGGGGCCCCAAAATGATGAGGGGTTGAAAAATCAACCCCCAAGTTCGGAGGGGTGCACAGGGTGAACCCGTGGGCGGAAAATTTTGACTCAGGGTGGCAAAGTGACTCGAGACCTTGCACTCTGTGGCTGCAAAGGCCCACACCTGCAACGCGTGCCGTAAGGGTTCAAGTCAGCCCTCGCGCAACACCCATAGTGGGGACGTTAAGGGACAAAAAACAGGCCAACCTTGCACTTTGTGATGAAAACGAAATAATAGTCTTGCTTTATGTTTTCGGGGTGCTCTATCGATCTGGATATGGTGCCACGCCGAAATCGGGCTCCTTCATCCTGTTCGAGGCCAAGAAGTGCTAAATCATCTACAAACGACGGCTAAATGACGTCTGATCAACTTGGTAGTGGGCTCATTCGATTCGTCTCTTCAAGACGGTCATTTTGACACCAATCTCGATAGTATGCGGTGCATAGGCGCGCATCCTGGCCGCCTAGAAGGTCCTCGAAGTGCCCCATCCTCTACAAAAGCATGCTTTACCGAGCAGATATCACTCCGGTTCGAGTGCCAATCAAGAACCTATAAAGCCCCAATCCGACTGACTCACTGACTCACTCACTCACTCACTCACTCACTCATAGAAATGTTTGGGGTGAAGGAGTGGTCGTAGAGACTTGCGGTTTTTCCATTCGATTCCAAATTTTAGGGGAAAAATTGGGAAAAATCCCGAACGTTGAAATTCCTCACCGTTTCCGAGAAACCTTCTTTATCTACAAAAAAGGGAACAAATTTCTCACCGTTTCCGAGAAAACCTACTCAATCTTCAAAAAAGGGCCCCGACCGACTAAAAATTTTATTCGCCCCATCGGTAGTCTGTCGAGACATTCCGAATCTGTGCCGCAATCCGGTCTCCGTCACTGGAAACATCCTCAAAAACGATTAAATAGGCCTAAATTCGACAAAATCCACTCAATCTTCAAAAAAGGGGACCGACCGACTAAAATTTTTATTCGCCCCATCGGTAGGTCTGGTCGAGACATTTCCGAACTGTGCCGCAATCGGGTCCCCGTCACTGGCAACATCCTCAAAAATCGATTAAATAGGCCTAAATTCGACAAAATCCACTCAATCTTCAAAAAAGGGGACCGACCGACTAAAAAATTTTATTCGCCCCATCGGTAGGTCTGGTCGAGACATTTCCGAAACTGTGCCGCAATCGGGTCCCCGTCACCGGCAACATCCTCAAAAAACGATTAAATAGGCCTAAATTCGACAAAATCCACTCAATCTTCAAAAAAGGGGACCGACCGACTAAAAATTTTTATTCGCCCCATCGGTAGGTCTGGTCGAGACATTTCCGAAACTGTGCCGCAATCGGGTC
Organism: Thrips palmi; assembly: GCF_012932325.1. NCBI lineage: Eukaryota > Metazoa > Arthropoda > Insecta > Thysanoptera > Thripidae > Thrips > Thrips palmi. Next base: position 13,776,739 of record NW_023144628.1, on the reverse strand, counting down.
CCCGTCACCGGCAACATCCTCAAAAACGATTAAATAGGCCTAAATTCGACAAAATCCACTCAATCTTCAAAAAGGGGACCGACCGACTAAAAAATTTTATTCGCCCCATCGGTAGGTCTGGTCGAGACATTTCCGAAACTGTGCCGCAATCGGGTCCCCGTCACCGGCAACATCCTCAAAAACGATAAAATAGGCCTAAATTCAACAAAATCCACTCAATCTTCAAAAAAGGGGACCGACCGACTAAAAATTTTTATTCGCCCCATCGGTAGGTCTGGTCGAGACATTTCTGAAACTGTGCCGCAATCGGGTCTCCGTCACCGGCAACACCCTCAAAAACGATTAAATAGGCCTAAATTCATTCAACAAAATCCACTCAATCTTCAAAAAAGGGGACCGACCGACTAAAAATTTTTATTCGCCCCATCAGTAGGTCTGATCGAGACATTTCCAAAAATGTGCCGCAATCGGGTCCCCGTCCCGGCAACATCCTCAAAAACGATTAAATAGGCCTAAATTCAACAAAATCCACTCAATCTTAAAAAAAGGGGACCGACCGACTAAAAATTTTTATTCCCCCCATCGGTAGGTCTGGTCGAGACATATCCGAAACTGTGCCGCAATCGGGTCCCCGTCACCGGCAACATCCTCAAAAACGATTAAATGGGCCTAAATTCAACAAAATCCACTCAATCTTCAAAAAAGGGACCGACCGACAAAAATTTTTTTATTCGCCCCATCGGTAGGTCTGGTCGAGACATTTCCGAAACTGTGCCGCAATCGGGTCTCCGTCACCGGCAACACCCTCAAAAACGAAAAAATAGGCCTAAATTAAAAAAAACCCACTCAATCTTCAAAAAAGGGGACCGACCGACAAAAAATTTTTTATTCGCCCCATCGGTGGTCTGGTCGAGACATTTCCGAAACTGTGCCGCAATCGGGTCCCCGTCACCGGCAACATCCTCAAAAACGATTAAATAGGCCTAAATTCAAAAAATCCACTCAATCTTCAAAAAGGGGACCGACCGACTAAAATTTTTATTCGCCTCATCGGTGGGTCTGGTCGAGACATTTCCGAAACTGTGCCGCAATCGGGTCTCCGTCACCGGCAACACCCTCAAAAACGATTAAATAGGCCTAAATTCATTCAACAAAATCCACTCAATCTTCAAAAAAGGGGACCGACCGACAAAAAATTTTTTATTCGCCCCATTGGTAGGTCTGGTCGAGACATTTCCGAACTGTGCCGCAATCGGGTCCCCGTCACCGGCAACATCCTCAAAATCAATCATCAATTGTCATCAAGAACATATAAAGCCCCAAAATCCGACTGACTGACTCCCTCACTCATCAATCAAGAACCTATATAGCCCCAATCCAACTGACTCACTCACTGACTCACTCACTTATAGAAATGTTTGGGGTCAAGGAGTGGTCCTAGAGACGTGCGGGTTTTTTCATTCGATTCCAAATTTAATGGATTATTTGAGAAACATCTCAAAAGTTGAAAATTTCTCACTGTTTCCGAGCAAACCTACTCAATCTTCTAAAAAGGGGACCGAATGACAAAAAAATTTTATTCGCCCCATCGGTAGGTCTGGTCGAGAATTTCCGAAACTGTGCCGTAATCGGGACCCCGCCACCGGCAATTGGGCAATCATCATCATCAAGAATCTTTATAGCCCCAATCCGACTGACTGACTGACTCACTCACTCATTTACTCACTCAAAAAATGTTTGGGGTCAAGGAGTGGTCGTAGAGACCAAAGGGTTTTTTTTCGTTTCACCTCTATCCTTGTCAAAGCAGTCTTCAATATTTCCGGACCTTGTATGCACCCATTGACTGCCACAGTAGCCAATGCAATACAAGCTATGTATTTGGGCAGTAAAAGTAGCCTTATTATATGGTCAAAAGCGGTTAAATAGAGCTTTCAAAGAAGCAGGACATTTACTTCCTTAGAAAATTTGCCTTTGGTCACCACGGACTTACTAAATACTCCGGCACGCGCTCCACACATGCGGGGGTCTGGGGGCGGAGCCCCCAGCGAGCAGCGCGAGTCGATTCCTATGCTTGAATCGAGTTTCTTGGACCCACCTGGTGACTGCAGGGCGTGCGCGCGCTCGCATCCTGGCCTCCTAGAAGGTCCTCGAAGTGCCCCATCCTCTACAAAAGCATGCTTTACCGAGCAGATATCACCCCGGTTCGAGTGCCAATCGATTCCTATGCGTGAATCGAGTTTGGTGGACCCACCTGGCGACTGCGAGGCGCGCGCGCGCTCGCATCCTGGCCGCCTAGAAGGTGTAACATTGTAACTGAAGCACAACAACAAAATTGTTTTATTGACAGAAAAAAAAGGAATATTTGAGAAACTATATGTCAGAAAAAAATTTTCTGTGAATATTTTTTTAGAAAGTCATCACACAAAAATTGAAGATTTGTTTTATATGAATTGTCATAAGCAGGAAACAAAGAAAAAACAAGAAAGAGAGCAAAATTAATACAGATTTCAAATGCTACAGTTGGCTAAACTGTTAAACAGGTTGCAAACCTACTGCGCATGTCCAAAAACACTCTAATCAAGAAGTATAATTGGATAGTTCTACCCGAAAAACTGCGTTCGAACCGACACCAATTCTATTGTTGCATCTTGTCTACCTGCAGTCAAAGAAATTTTTCATTTCGAACGTGCTGATTTCTGCTTTTGGAGTAAGCTGTACAGACCCAAAAAGAAAGCTCGGCTATTGGTCGCCGCCCCGGCTCGGCTCCCCCCACTCCCTTTTTTTTCCTTTGACGAGTCGAGTTTTGCCATGGAAACGGCGATTTTGACAGCAAATTTCTCAAAATTGGCCACCAACTTTTTAACCAGATTTCAGCATGAGAATCGGCGTTCAAAGTTCTACAAGTCTGCAAAGTCTCATTAAAATCGTATAGAAAATTTCCGAAATGCATAAAGGGCCACACAAATTGAATCTCGGGCCGGCTGAATCCTGGGTATACTATAAGGCTACTTCGTGCCTAAAAAATTCTTCGACACTTGTCGTAAGAGTTGGGTGACCAGAAAAGGCGCATGCAAACATTAGTCCATGTTAGATGATCCACTCACTTGGGGGTTCATAACAAAGACCTTTACGACATGCTGTCGGTAATAGAAGAATATTTTACATTAAAATATCAAGTAGATTAAATTTATCATTTTTATCAAATTTGATGCAAATTTTCACCCACACCTCACCTTAACTGTGGGACATTTTGTCGCTGCATAATGATATTTAGACAAGGAACGCCAGACCGCGCGTTGTGCGCAGATCATACCACGCCACTTAGAACAGTCAGACTACGATAACAACACCTAGCGTCCCAATGTCTTGGTGTTCTTTTCGCAGAATGATACAAGCCCGCGGGCATCGGGAAAAGGCAACTCAGCATTGCTTCCGCGAACACCGTTCACAGTCATTGTTTGGGGAATCCTTACATCCTCAGCCTTTCATTGGCTTCGCTAAACAAAACAGTCTAAGATGTAAAGAAAACTAAAGGCGAAGCCTTTATGGAGCGACACCCAGTGTGTGTGTGTGTGGACGGGATCACGCGGCAATGTAGGCAACTTTTCCTGTGAAGCCGAAAAAAACGTTTCTCAGCAATAACCGAGAAAGTGCAAATAAATGAAACTGCACTGAAAATCTACTGGCGTGACTTCGTGCCGATGCCGGGGCGTGAATGAAGTGTCACGCAAAAAAACGGCATGACAGAAAAGTCACGCCAAAAATCGGCGTGACTCAAAAATTCACGCCAATGTTTGGTGTGAATTTCTTGTTATGCCGTTTTTTGGCATGACTTGTCTCTTAAAACGCGTTGTCATTCACGCCAAATGACGGCGTGACTCACATGTCTCTTAAGGGGGGACCCTGGTGAAAAAATCGCCAAAATTCCAAAAAATAGAATTTTCAAAGTTCATAGATAAAAATGTGCATAGAAGGTTTCAAATTCAACAGGTGTTCAACCTTTAAGCTAAGTGGGTAGTTTCTTTATCATTTGGAAGGAAATAACATTGAGATCAGTTGTCGTTGGCTTCTACGCTCAACTTCACAGCTTTGCTCAGTCGACAAAAAAATTTGTCGTAGAAAGACTTCCTGCGTTCCTGGTTGACACCTACATGGGTCGTCTTGCATGGACTCTATTCATTGATGACTTGTCGACAAATTTTAGTGACGGAATCTTGATATCAGCCCTACTTTTTTTTAAACACACCTAAAAGTTTGAAAAACGGGAAAAAAATCACTTTTTAATTAATGTTGAAATTTGAAAACTCATATCTCAGGACAGAAGTTGAATTTGAAAATTCCGTCACTAAAATCTCTTCTATACATCTTTAGGATAACCCCAAAAAATTTTCAAGACTTTCCGTCCCAATGAAAGACGCAGGAAGATTTTTCCCCAACACTCCAAAAAACACTAAAAAGCCACTTTTCTCAGAGACCGTTAAACATTTTGGGTTGAATTTTGTTTTGGGAACTCACCATAATGAACCTCATAATTAAGCAAAGTTTCAACTTTCTGGGATTATTTTGAAGCCTACTTGAAAGTTTCACCAGGGTCCCCCCTTAAACATTAATGATCTATAGTTGAGTTTATTAAGTGTAAAACCCAAGAGAAATGTCAGACTACTGTGTGCAGACAATTCAAATCTTATAAATATGGCAAAAACTCACCAGAATCTGGAATTAATTTGTAACCCTATCCTATAAGATATTGTACAACTCCTCTGCAGTTTGAATCTGATCTGTAATATTTCAAAAACGAACTACATGTGTATTTAACTAATAAAGAGGGAGGAGGACTGTGTTGATAGCATTTGCGAAGGGAGCAGAGGAAGTGCACAGCACGAAATTCCTAGGTATGTTTATAAATGAACACTTGTCAGGGGCTGAACAAGTGGCCTATATGGAATCATGCAGGGGTAAATTCAGAGATCTTAACCTATTAACTGTTCCAGCCCTGAATGTACTCAGCTGCATTAATATAGTGGTTGACAGATATGCAGAACTCTTTCAGAATTATGAAAATAAATACAAGCTGAGAAGGCCATACGACTTTGTACTAGAGACTGATAAGGGAAAATTTGCCGAAAAAAGAAACAATTTATAGTGGTATAAGGTTCTTTAACAGACTGCTCCAGGACCTGAAGCACTGGTAATAGGAGATAGAAAGTTATATCTATTTTGAAGTGGAGTTCCCCTTAGATGGTAAGTAGGATTTGAGTCAAAGAACTTGGTTCAATGCTGCAACCCATTCCTGAGTACAATAATAGGATAAACACTCAATAGACCCTTTGAGTCATCGCCGTGTAAAGAAGAAAAGTAATCATAAAATTCTGGAACCAGTAGCGCGCCATCTAGCGGTGGTCCATGTAAACTGTCAAAAGCTGAACCCTGCACTCTCAGACTATTATTGACTTTTTGTCCTTTGTTAAAGAGTTTTTTATACAGCAATAAAAAAGTACTATTTCCTCAATATTTATGTAGGATTTTGTACGTCACATTGACATACGCGATTGACTTGAAAAATAGTCAATAATTGATGACAATTTTGTCTTTATAGTGAACAATATTGTACATTGTTACAAAGGAAATACTACATATTATTGCTGCTTAAATAACAACGTAAGCAAAGGACAAAATGTCAATAATTGAGAGAAAAAAGTCGATACGAGTCTGAGAGTGTGATTGGTCACGATTGGTCGACGAAGTTCACAACAGTCGCCGCTGGTGGCGCTCAACTGGTTCCTGCTGATTACTATGTAGGTTTTTCTCGCCAGCGCACGAAATTAAACATGCACATCCTCAGATTCTTATGATGAAAGGGCCATCGTAACAAACGTTGAAATGAGAACATACGTACTACAATAAAATTCATGCGTAATACGATGAAATTTATGCGTAATACGAAGATATACATGCGTAATACGATGAAATTCGTGCGTAATACGATGAAAAATTGAGCATATTACGTATGTGCAAATTTATGCGTACCTTACGATGAAAAACCATCGTAATGTGTATAAAAACGATCATAAGATGTTGAGTGTGCACTTCAACACTGGTAAAACTAAAGCGTAACTCTATGCTTGAGTCAAGCATAAAGTTACGCTTGAAGACGTTACGCTTGAAATCAAGCATAGGCTAGAAATTCCCCCATGCATTTAGATAGGGAAAATCTTGCGGATGAGCCTGTTACGCTTGATTTCAAGCGTAAACTGATTACGCTTGAAAACAGTGGGTAAAACTACACTCTACCAAAAATGTCTTGTAAATGCCGTTAATTTATTACCAGTTTTCACTGTAGGTCAATTCACAGCGTTTACTGTGATCTGCTCACGGGATTCACTGTGATCTTGTTCACGGTGTTCTCTGTGATCTGGTCCCCAGTAAACACTGTGAGTTTGACGCCGCTGAGCACCGAAGTACTGCAAATCAGGCTCCAATTCGCGGCGTTTACTGTGGCTAGATCACAGTGAACACTGTGACCGAGATCACAGTGAACGCCGTGAACTAGTTCACAGCAAACGCCGTGAATTGCATAACAGCAAACATTGGTAATAAATTAACGGCGTTGACAGGACATTTTTTGTAGAGTGTACGCTTTAGTTTTACCAGTGAACGCACGAATTAGTGCGCGACAATGCAAGATTTTCCGTATACTTGCGCACGAAATCGTGCATTGTCGCGCAAAAATTAGCGCGTTACGAAGTGCATGTTTAATTTCATGCATTGGCGTGCAGAATACATAGTAACTTAGCGTGCACGCCGACAACTGAAAGGGTCTATTTGGAGATATGTCAGCCTGTTCCCTTCCTCTGCTTCCTGGATAACTTTCTGAAACGTTACGCCCTCACGCCCCCCAGCCACCCCCCTGACGCGGCGTCACGCTGGGGGCTCACCATTTCCTCACGCAGCGTAACGTAACGCTAAACAAGGTAGGTGTACGCCAGACCATGTCTTCGCGATGCGCAGCCGGTTACGACAATCTATGTCTGGCGAATACCTTGACCTGCGGCGCCTTCTGCTTACCTGCGCAAGCCGTCACAAAACATCTGCACGTGCGCAGTTTAGCTCTTGGGGTACTTCAGTTTCAAAATTCCTAAGAGAACCCTACTCAAGTCGCTACTTACACCAAAGCATCGAGGAAAGAAGGAACTTTAACGCTGGCTACAACTTAGATTAAGACGATTTTTACATCTGGTTCGGGTGCTTCTTATTCCTCTCGTTCTTCATTCTGTGTTCTGCTGGTAGTATGTTCACACCCTTCCCAAGGTTCAATCACTATGGAGCGTTCTAGTCGTCACCGATCAAAAAACAAGAGGAAGAAGTACTTTCGTAGATCCTGAACCGGAAGCAAGCAGACCAGCAGACGCCAAATTGGCCGGAAACTAACCTCCCTTCAGATCTTAAACTAGCCGAACTGTACAAATATTGCTCGCGAAACACATATGCACTGCAATCAAGTATCAAACGACTGTTTATGTTCAAGTGTGGCCGATACGTTTGACCAACGTCTCTTTCCCATGTCAAGTTTGGATCTACTTCCGCCAACATGGCGTCTGTGTGCTTCCGGTTCAGGGATCTACGAAAGTACCCTATTCAAGGCGTGGACCATTTTGGTTCACGCTTTGAAACGTGGACCACTGGTTGGTCCACGCCTTGAAGCGTGGACCCGGTTCACACTTGGATTAGCAGTGTAAACACTGCAAGAAAAAGTGTGGATAGTACAACAAAAGTACAACAAAAACTGTACAATAAAAGTATATCAGGGATTGTAGAAAGTACAACGAGAATTGTACAAACCACAACCAGCCCTGTACTGCCCAGCACTCGTCATGCCGGTTCCGTTGTACTTTGTACAACAATTGTTGTACTTGAAAAGTACACTAAATCCCTGTTAAAAAATTTGCCAGAAATTTGTGTACTTTTGTTGTGGTTATTTTCTGCAGTGAACCGAAACTTGCGCCCTTAACTTAACCTCGCAGACTCTTACAAGTGAACTACTTCCAGAGTTTCCCGAAGCGTATCTCCTCCATAAGCACTTTCATCTGTTTCAAATTCTCTCTTAGAAATTTAGCATATTCGACTTCGTCCTTAAGCCGGGCTCGCTTCCTACTCCCTTTCGTCCCGGCTTCCGGTTAAGTTATTCCTCTCGTTTCTGAATCGGTCATGACCATAATGCTCTAGTCCCGCCGTGACAAGGCTGGGATTCGTTTACGCCCACGTGGCTCAGTTTCGGTACCTTTGGTAGAACGTTTGCGTATATTGTGTTAATTGGAGGTTGGGGCTACCTGGCGATAGGCGGGCCGTGTACATTTCACACGAATCTGACGATCGTGGCAAATTAGAATCGTTGGTACTCCGGAGGAAATCTCGACCGGAAGTCAGCGACAGAACGGGAGCATCAAAAGAGCGTCGTGAGGCAGTGCAGGAACGGTTAGGGGACCACAAATCGGCGCGGCGCAGGTCCCCTTCCGAGCGCGCCCGAAGTCCCCCTCGCCGAGCGCGGCCCGAAGGCAAGCCCGAAGGTCCCCGTGGGTATTCCGAGGATGGGGATAACCCCGGACCCTCGGGGGGCTTAGTCACTCAAGTAGAGTTGTCGAGCGCCTCCCCACCAGATGTCACCGTGGCTCCGGGGTACCACCTCTGCCCACGGCCTCTAGTATTGGTGGTTCGAACACTGGCCTGTTTTTAATTTTTCGGTTTCACCCATCCTTTTTAGTTATGTTCAAATTTTAGGTTGGACAATATGTCTTAAGAATATTAAGGTTTGGTTTATATATGGTACGTTAGGTTACGTAAAGTTGGTCAGGTCGCAAGTGACCGAAACTTGTCGCGACTATAGCATGAAATATTTTGAGAATAGAGTAGGCTAAGAACTGTTGACATTAGAAATAGATCTGCCGCGATGAGAATAAGATCTGTAGCGAGCCCGTTTGGTTTTGATTAGGATAGGTTGGACAAATTATTTTAAAAATATTAAGGTAGCCTTCTGTCCACACCAACATACTACAATTTCCTTCTGACGAACATGCATTTCCATCTGCAGCAGAATCTAGCTCTGCATCGAAGCCGAAGATCTTCCCCTGGCTAATAGATGTTAAAACTATTAGCATTTAGGTTATTTCGATGATTATGGCTCCTTCGTGCCCCAGGTTGCCGTGCTCGGCACGGCACAAAGTCCCCTTCGGCTCCGGCCGCTCGGCACTCTTCGGCACCGCTCGGCTCGGCCGCCAGGGGGACCTGCGCGGCGGCGATTTGTGGTCCCGTATCAAGACGTGGCAGTGCGGAGCGGTGGTGGGGGCCGGGATGGGCAGAGTGGGGGCAGCGTGCGCGCGCCGCCTTCACCCGGTCTAGGTTTTCCCCGAAGTACCCTTATAGCTCTAGTCCTATTCTTTTTACGCCAAGATTTATTCTCGCTGACAAGGCGTCTTTCGACTTCCGGTATGGAGATGCCCTCGCTGCAGACTTGAAGTTCACGTTAACGGAAGATCTACTGTGTCTTCCGGTCTCGTCGGCCAGCCAGCAGGGGTGTGCGAATCGCTAAATTTGCCTTCGAATGTACTTTGTTTTATGTGGCCCCAGTAGAATCGTATATGCCTTTTTCTCCGAATCAAAGCCGAATATCTCCATAACATCGTCGAACTCTATCTGACTACTGCCACATTTCTTAAACGCCTTTCTCTATAAGACGGCATTTCGAACAATTTGTACAACCCTACTGAATGGTATTCTGTCCTTTAATCATCGAGCCATTGTCACCGTTTAAGTCATTGTCAACGTCTTCACCTCACAACTGATTTAGGAATAGGGTAACTTTAGATCCCTGCCACCGGAAGTCAGCAGTCAAAATGGTGGAAGTGGGACGGAAATCCAAGTTTATGAATGGCACGGGCTAACGGGAGATGCAAAAATTACCGGTTACTGTGAATATTTTTGTTTCGTTTTATTTGGACTGGAATGACCCATCTATAACGTCATTTAATGATATCGATGCATGACGGAATTTTTCTTTTCTTGTTCTAGGTAGAATCAGGTGCAATCTGTCATTGTTGGTACTTCGCTTTTCAAGTCGCGATGGAAGACTCAGACTCCTCAGATGGATCGACGGACGACATGCCGTTGCCTTTACACCTGAGTGATGAATCTGGTAAGTAATGTCTCTCCCACTGTGGAACGGGATTAGTGTGACTTCGTGCTGTTTCGGCATGAATAAAGTAGCACGTTCAAAAATGGCATGACAGGAGTCTTTTGTCTTAAGTTGTAAGGGATTCTTAAGGAATGCAACAAAAGCCACTAAAACATTTCACTGCGCGCAACTTTCCTCCGGAAGTTTTTAACTTTTTAACCTGTTTATCGACTGGTTTGCGGCATCTTGTAGATAAACAGTGCTATTTACTTTGGGTCACAATCATCCATGTAGCCGAAGGAAAACTTTTTTGAAAACGGAACCAAACATATTTAACTTTGGTTTATATTCACGTTTTCCTTGCGTCCTATGCGTGGTTGTAGACTAATGTAAGGATAATCTTTTTTATCTTCAAGATGCTGCAGACCGATTGCCGAATGTTAAGAACTTCTGGAGGAAAGTTGCGCGCAGTGAAATATTGTATGTTTTGTTGGCCTTTGTTGCATCCCCTGTACCACTCTTACAACTGTAGCCGAGAGAAATTTTTAAAAGGAAATGTTGTGAAAATTCTGTTCTCTTATTTGGTTTTAGTCATTTAAGAGACACATTTAAATCTACCCAAAGAGGGGGTATGAAACTCTTAATACGGTACTACCCCTTAAGAATTACTATTGTTGCACTGGTAGCCAACGAATGTGACGTCATACTCGTTCGAATGTGAATTTTGTCACGTTCGTTTGAATATGATGTCACATTCGTTTGAATGTTGATTCGCGTTCAAACGAATGTGACATCAAATACAAACGAACGTTGACAAAATTCACACTGCAATGAATATGACGTCACATTCGTTGGCTACCAGGGTGAGTGGGTACTAGGCTTATGTAACAGTCGCGCTGGCTGGCGAAGTTATCTGCTCCGAGGTAAATGTGCTGAGAACTCTCTCGGTATAATCTTTTTGAACTACCGTAACTGCTCTCTAATGTAGGCATGAACAGAAGCTGGGCGCCTTTGTCGCTTGCTCCAATTTTTCGGGCGCCGAACGTCGTCCAGTTTCGGGGCACCTTTCTCGCCTAGTGTTAAAGTGCACAAACCACCCTGCCTCTAGTCTTATCACGTGGAAGAGCGAACACAGGTGCCTAGTTTCAGGTCGACTACGGTACGCAGATGCCTGGCACCTTTGGCTGTGGCGAATCATGGGTGAAGGCAAGCTGCCTTCAGCACCCCCCTCCCCACACCCTAGGTCGCCGAAGGAGACCAAAATTTCGGCTTTTACGCGGATTATTTCTTTGGTTTGATGCGTAGGCGTTGTTGATGTAATTAATCAAACTTAAACAATGTGAGTACACAATGTACTATGTACTTGAGATACTTGCCGTACTGCTTTGATGCAACACTAGAAAACTGACAAGCTTGCCCCCAAGGATGCAACACGTAACGCCCCCCTCCCCCTCCTTAAACGACTCCAGTTACGTCCCTGTTCGGGGCATGCCTACTATTTGCAGTGTAACTGTGTCCGTGTTTTGAGTTAAGCAACATTCTAATTGTAGCTGCGACATCGACCGCTGTTTCCGCCTTTGCGCAGTAGTAGGTGTTTCATGAGACGTACTGAGCGAACGTCGTAATTGTTGCAACATCCGTGTGTGATTGACGCGATTAGGGATAGGGACTTTAAGGTTGCGCTCTCGGAGAGTAGCGTTTGAGTATCCAGTGGCAGTGGCCCCTTTTAGAGCAATACGACCCTCTGTCTCTCTTCAATCATCGTACCCGGTGCACATGATTGAAAGCGGATTGCCAGTGTTTCAGGCGCTGGAACTCCGGTTTGAATGATGCACTCAAAATAAGGAACGAGTGCGAGTGATTTCTCAGCGGCGAACAGTGCAGCGCAGTATACAAGTGTACTCTGGATTACTTTAAAATAGATCTTTCCGGGCTAAGCAACTCTTCAAACTGAAGTGTGTACTCAGTATGCGTCTACAGATGCATACTTGCAAGTACACATCTACAGATGCATACTTAAATGAGTTAGGTTAGGTATGCATTTGTAGACGTGTACTCAGCCAAGTATGCATCTGTAGACGCATACTGAGTACACACTTCAGTTTGTAGAGTACTGGAGTATCAACAACAACGAGTTCAATGCAATTTCGCTGCAAGTAGGTTGAGTCTTACAGTGTGGCGGCGCAAAGATTCGGTTATTTGCACAAAAAGCTTAGCCCCGAAAGGTCAATTGCTGATAGGTGTTTAGATCCGGGTAAATAATAAGTTATGACTTCAAAACCTTTATAGACCTCAAAACCTTTATAGACCTCAATGACTATTTAAGCAATGTCACAGTAATCCTGTGTGCACTTGTAGCGCTCCTAAAGGCAAGTTCATAATTTTTTGGCCTAATTAACACCTTATACGGTCATTAAGGGGAGGTTCTGAACATATTGCATTTTTCAAATTGAGCCCGAGTGTAATCATTTGTTGCAGATGTGTAGTACTTCATAGTTGATAGTCAAACATGAAATTTAGAGCTAAACACCTTCCTCCAAACCCAGTCGAAGAGGTTTTTCAGCCTATTTTAGCAATAGGGCCTATCTTAAAAATTCTCGTACTCAAAGTATTTTGACGTAAACTGATGATCTAGACATTTTTCACTTCTTTGGCTCATATGCAATAAAGCGTAGCATCACCTTGACAAGGGACCCAACAGATAAATCTTTGCGTTACTTTTCAGAAAAAAAAAAGACAGTAAAATATCAGGATTTTTACCATTTTCTTGAAATTCTAGTGACATGCTGTCCTTAAAACACAGCTTATGATTTTTTAGTGGTCCCAGTATCTTACTTATGCCACGGTTTATCAAGTATGAACCAAAGAAGTGAAATATGCCCAGAACATCAGTTTATGTTGTAATACTTTGCGTAGGAGAATTTTTCAAGATACGACTGCATGTAGCAGAAAATTCCCTTCGACTCGATTTGGGGCTAGGTATTGCTCTCCAAACTTCTAATTTAACTATTTACTATGAAATTCTTTAAATTTACTATGAATATTGAAAGTGGGACTCAATTTGAAGAAAGTAAGATTTTCAGTAGAACCTCCCCTTCAAATATGAGTGTTCTTTTTCACCCTCCGCGAGAAGTGGGCTACCGTAAACTCACCAAGTAACTATGATCGCTTGCCCTATGGGAATCCACGATTCAAGGAATGGAAGTCTTGGGTTTGAACACAGAATAAGGAATCGTTGTTAAGGGACTAGTTCAGGGGTCAGAACGTTCCCTCTTGACCCCGAGAAGGTTCACAGCCCCCTTCGCAGCAATAAGTTCGTTAATGAAGTGTCTCCTGTCTGCTCCTCCAGATGCTTCGTCGATAAGCCACGATGAATCACTATTTCTGAGTGAAAGTTCTGAATCAGATGGTTCTTCGAAAAGCGACGAGTTAAATTTACACCTGAGCGATGATCCCGGTAAGTAACAACATCTTACGAAATTCTATGCATTCAAATCCAATTTAAAAAAAACTCTTTATTTTTTTTTTTTTTTTTTAGAAGACTGTGAAACGCGTGAAGTAGATGACCAGTGCAGAAAGAAGTATGGTAATGTCCCTTTGAAATCATAGACCTCTTCTCTGCTGGTGAAATGATTTAATAAGGGGGCGGGCGAGGGGTGAATCACCCAGTGTTTTGGTGTACACATGAGTACAAGTTAGTACACCTAATGATAATGCTTATAAATTGGGCATATTGTTAACGTTTTTACACCTTATAGCGTTTCAAACCAAAGACAATACCGAATCCTGTACAAATTTGGTTATTTTCGCTCTTTTAATATTTGTTAGTACACCGAGTACGGGCTAATATGTGCACATGAGTGCACTAGTGATTCACCTCTCGAGGGTGGGGGATCACCAAGACCAAAATTTCAGTAAGAAACTTAAATAGACGTCCGAAGCGTCAAATGCTTCCAATCGGACGCATGCCTGAAAACAAATACATTTCGCGGTTCCAATAAATTAATCAAGCAGATCTTTTTAATGAACATTTTAGTTTGAAACACTGCTTTTTTTTAAGTGGGTCGTCTGGTAACCAGGATGCAGTATTATCTGAAAAATTGCTCAAACCAGCGTCTTTGGTACCTCCCCCTTCACTCCCCTGTGTAACGCCATATCTGGTCCTCATGGAGCTGTGTTTCATTTAAGGCATTACTGAGGCGGTTGTTTCTGTGAAGAGGGACCATCAACTGGACAAAATGGCTGCAAGTATCAACGATTCCAATAGGAACGATGCTACCTACAGGGCTCGAAGACTAGCCAAGATAATATCAAGTGTTGACGAAGAGAATGATACTGAATCAATACTTCTTGAACCCGACAAAGTTATCCCCTTCGTTAAAGAAAATTGGAGTGGCGTCTCCAGAAGGAATGCTTTCAACCAGATTTGCTCGTATTTACAGAAGTCTGACCTCAGCTATTCCAAAGTACTGAAATGTTTACCAGTGTACCGGTCAGAAAGACGGAAGGTGGACATCTTCCGCAGTACCTCGAAAGATTCTGGACGTGAGGCAAATGTGCGAAAGAAACTGTCCGACGCATCAGCAGCTGCATCTGTTTCAGCAGCAGAAAATCTTGAAACTTTGGAAAAGAATCTGAAGTTTGCTGTGGAAAAACAATCCTTCTGGATCAAAGAGACTGCAGGGGCGTGGGCTGCAGCTACCAAGGCTCTTTTTGTGATCATCGCTGCTGAAAACACTCCGAAGCATGCAGTAGCCCTGCGGTGTGTTGACGTTCAAGAAATGAGGAAGGAAAACGCTGGATTCACAATTGAAACGGAAAACCTAAAGTTTTCTTTCAAGAAGGCAACAGGGACTCTCTTATCAAGGTACGTTCGTAAAATGAGGATGGTCAAAACTCACGCCAGTCTAAACAGTGAGTAGATTAAGGGGGCAATACACTGAAAATGGCCAAAAACTGACTTGTGCGATTGCTCCCATACGCGTTGTTGAGCGTTTTTCAAACTTTTCATGTGTCAAGGCCTCACAAAAGTAATCATTTTAAGCCAAGAATGGCGTCGATCGGACGTCAGGGAGCGGAGCAGCAACCAACCAAATTTTCGTCAAAAGTCGAACTGGCGGGCATTCCTCAGTCCGCTAAAATGAAGATATCTCAACCCCGTTTGCGCTAAAATGTAGGTAATTGAAGCGGCTATCGCATGAACTAGGATTATGAACATAGAACAATCAAAAGTACAAAATTTTACGAAAAAAAAACTGTTTTGAACATTTTTGCAAAATCCTCAACAAGTGTTTTTGGATGAAATTTTGTTCTTTCGGTTGCTCGATGTTCATAATCCTAGTTCATGCGATAGCCGCTTCAATTACCTACATTTTAGCGCAAACGGGGTTGAGATATCTTCATTTTAGCGGACTGAGGGATGCCCGCCAGTTCGACTTTTGACGAAAATTTGGTTGGTTGCTGCTCCGCTCCCTGACGTCCGATCGACGCCATTCTGGGCTTAAGGGGAGGTTCTGGTGAAAATGCTATTTACTCCTAAATAGGTCCCACTGTGAAAAGTTGTTAAAAATTTGATGTCTTACCAAGTAATTATTTAAGGGGGGACCCTGGTGAAAAAATCGCCAAAATTCCAAAAAATAGAATTTTCAAAGTTCATAGATAAAAATGTGCATAGAAGGTTTCAAATTCAACAGGTGTTCAACCTTTAAGCTAAGTGGGTAGTTTCTTTATCATTTGGAAGGAAGTAACATTGAGATCAGTTGTCGTTGGCTTCTACGCTCAACTTCACAGCTTTGCTCAGTCGACAAAAAAATTTGTCGTAGAAAGACTTCCTGCGTTCCTGGTTGACACATACATGGGTCGTCTTGCATGGACTCTATTCATTGATGACTTGTCGACAAATTTTAGTGACGGAATCTTGATATCAGCCCTACTTTTTTTTAAACACACCTAAAAGTTTGAAAAAAGGGAAAAAAATCACTTTTTTATTAATGTTGAAATTTGAAAACTCATATCTCAGGACAGAAGTTGAATTTGAAAATTCCGTCACTAAAATCTCTTCTATACATCTTTAGGATAACCCATAAAAATTTTCAAGACTTTCCGTCCCAATGAAAGACGCAGGAAGATTTTTCCCCAACGCTCCAAAAAACACTAAAAAGCCACTTTTCTCAGAGACCGTTCAACATTTTGGGTTGAATTTTGTTTTGGGAACTCACCATATTGAACCTCATAATTAAGCAAAGTTTCAACTTTCTGGGATTATTTTGAAGCCTACTTGAAAGTTTCACCAGGGTCCCCCCTTAAAATTTTCAATGGGGAGGCACATTCTGTGCGCTGAACCCAGTCGCAGAGCCTTTTTCTCCTATTTAGGCTGTAACTTTAAAAATCTTCTTGCGCATACTATTTTGTCGTAAAAGGTTGGCCTTGACATTTTTCACTTCTCCGATTTATTTTGAAAAGATGCCGGCATGCAGAACTCAAAACGTTAATTACATTTTTATTCGCAAGCTTTCTAACCAAGCATTTCACTCTAATTGACCAAAAATGTACAAAATGGACAAATTTTAGGGACTTTTCAGCTTAAAAAGCTTACAATTAATAATGTAAGGGATATTTTGAGCTATGCATGCCGGCATCTTTTGAAAATGAATCGAAGAAGTGAAAAATGTCAAGGTCAACCTTTTACGACAAAATAGTATGCGCAAGAAGATTTTTTAAGATACAGCCAAAATAGGCTCAAAAAGGCTCTTCGACTGGGTTCAGAGCCTGGCATGTGCCTTCAAAAGTCAAATTTTAGTCTCCTCAAAGTAAGATTTTATATTCCGAACAAATTGTGACTGTGGGATCCATTTGGAAAATAGCAAGATTTTCACCAGAACCTCCCCTTAAAATGATTATTTTTGTAAGGCCTTGACACATGAAAAGTTTGAACAACGCACAACAACGCGTATGGAAGCAATCACACAACTCAATTTTGGGCCATTTTCAGTGTAATGCCCCCTTAAGGGGGCTTATACATGTTAAAAGCACTTTAAAAAAAAAATTGATGTAGGCGGATTAAGATTTTACAATTTCTGTGTTAAAATCCTTTTAGATAATTGAGTAAGCTTCATTTTGGCTTAAGGGAAAGTGACTTTGGACATTTTTTGGAGATTTAGTCGAAATGTTTAAAATTTTGCTTCTCGTTAAGATTTTGTTCGCATACTTGCTCAGATCTGTGGGAAAAAAATCAGGGAGACTCATCCCCAGTAGTGTCATAGAATTGACTACAATGGGCTTTATATCTGCAATAGTTTTCAAGAAAAAAAATAAAAACAATTTTTTTAACAATTTTTTAAACAAGTTTTTCAACAAAAAATTGTTTTTATTTTTTTTTCTTGAAAACTATTGCAGATATAAAGCTCATTGTAGTCAATTCTATGACACTACTGGGGATGAGTCTCCCTGATTTTTTCCCCACAGATCTGAGCAAGTATGCGAACAAAATCTTACGAGAAGCAAAATTTTAAACGTTTCGACTAAATCTCCAAAAAATGTCCAAAGTCACTTTCCCTTAAGCCAAACTGAAGCTTACTCAATTATCTAAAAGAATTTTAAGACAGAAATTGTAAAATCTTAATCCGTCTACATCAAATTTTTTTTTTTAAAAAAGTGCTTTTAACTTGTATGAGCCCCCTTAAGTGAATGTCAGACAACAAGTTACGGTGGAGCGATAGACCGACAATCGGATCTCGTTTCAGGAAATTAGGCGCCAAAGTTACACATTAAATCTAAATTCCAACTTAGCACTGAGATTCCAAACGCTATGAGTATAGCACGTATGGTGCAATGCAGCTGAGATATCGCACCATACGTGCAATGCCTCAGCCACATTGCACCTTACGTGCAATGCGTCCCGAAAAGGCCCTATGCTAATGCAAGGGCTTGGGAAGGCATTGCACCAATTGACGCTGTATTCATAGCGTTTGGATTCTTAGTGATCACACTTGTAAATGCAAACTTAGCAAGTATCATTTCACATGCGTGGGTTGTAGTCATGCGGTGGCATCCATGCAGTTGTAAGTGTGACGTTACACTGTCAGAAAACTCCGTAAAAATACGGAAATTTAACGGAGACTGTCCATTTTTTTTTAACGGAGATCTCCGTTTTCTTGAATTATGGATTTTCTCCGTAAAAATATGAAAGTTATGTATATAAGTGAAATAGAAGCCTTACTTATCAAAAAGAACAGACTAATTCACGTTATCGATGGGTTGGGTGACCAACTGATTAGGTGTTCCAAGAGTACGCCTTCCCTAAAGCAACCTCGCCTTTGGGTTTCCGTCCATTTATCCGATCCTGGTGGTCAAGTGGATCTTCAAACAGTTTTGGAGAATATCACTTTCGTCTTAAAGACCACTGTTTGCATTAACATCGGAGGTAGAAGGAGGGAAGTAAACCGTTAAAATGCGTTTATTTCTGCAAAAATGCGGTTCATCTCCGTAAAAATACGGAAAATCTCCGTAAAAATATGGAAAATCTCCGTAAAAAGATGGAAAATTTACGGAGCCTCCATTCCCAAAATTAGAGTAACTTTCTCCGTAAATTTACGGACTTTTTTTCTAACAGTGTAGTTCACGTTATTGGGTACTACACTGTTGAAAATAATCGTAAATTTACGACATTTTTTAGAACAATTATGTCGTTTGTAAACGACATATTTTGTTACGACTTACGTCGTAAATATGCGACTTGAGTCGTTAATGTACGACATATTTGTCGCTAACTTTGATAGCAACACGTTTCGTTTTAAAACGAATTAAGTCGTAATTTTACGACTTAATCGTAAGTTTACGAACAATCGTAAATTATCTTTGGAATATGTCGTGCAGTTATGACTTCAGTCGTACATTTATGACTCTTGTCGTAAATTTGTGCTATGAATCGTAAATGAACGACACAAATCATAAATAAGTGAGCAAAATTGTAACTTTTCACCAACTTTTCGGGGATTTCAGGTGTCAAAATATGTAATTGCGATTACGACATTGTCGTAGAGAAATAATTTCTTAGTCGTTCAGTTACGACGAAGCAGTTTAAGAACGATTTCCATCGCTATGAAAATTAGCGACTTTTTTGTCGCTAATTTACGACAGAATTTCTAACAGTGCTTGCAAGCGTTCGTCAGTACGTGTGTCCCTACAAAGTGTACGTACACCAAAAACTTACCTTCGATTTTGCGCTATTTTCGAACGCGGGTGGTGCCTGCACAACCTGCAGAACTTTGCTGAATGTTCTGAATAATTAATTCAGCATATTTGTACATGTTCAAATTGTTAAAACGGTTAGCTTCGGTTTAAAATTCGGCTTGGCACGATCAAAACATTGAACGTAGCCTCCAAAATTTATTCGATGTCCCTTCATAAACCCTCAACGGAATCACCCTAATTATTAGTTAATTTGATGCATTTTAGAGCATTTTAGGCGGATTCGGTTGGTGAGTGCCCTAGACTCCGACGAAGTCCCGGCCCATAGGCCCCGATACGACCCCGGCCCCGACCCGGCCCCGACCCGGCCCCGACCCGGCCGAGACCCGGCCCAGACCCGGCAAAGACCCGGCCCAGACCCGGCCGAGGGGCCGGGCCGGCCGACACCCGGTCGCCCTATAGGGACCCGGCAAAGCCTTGGCCAAGCCCCGACAGAGTCCACCCGAGTCCGGGCCCAAATCCGGCCACGGAGT
>NW_023144628.1:13736069-13756352 GCF_012932325.1 Thrips palmi | reverse complement strand
TGTCTTCTCTCTGGAAAGTACACGCTTGCGCGTATCTTCTTGCCTTTATTGAGCGCGGCGTGTCGATGAAAAGCAGTGATCTGCGCGCTCCCCTCTTACGTGCCCAGTTCTATAGAAGCCACCGCAGCTCGCGTTTGCGCTTGCCATTCATCATCCAGATGAAAACCACAGCCTGAAATAAAGAAAAGAAATGCTAAAAAATCACAAGGAACAAAATATTTTGCTGTGGTGATTTTTGGCTGAGCGATAGCGAAGCCCGTTACTCCAGTGGGGTTGAAAAGTTTTGTCTGTCTGTCTGTTTGTTTGTCTGTCTGCGTGTGTGTGTGCACTACTCCTGAACGGCTCGGCCAATCTGGCTGAGATTTTGCAGGGTCATTAGGTATGTTCTTGGCTTGCCACACACCAAAATTCAGCTTTCTATCTCAATCCATTCGTCCATATTAGCCAAAAAACACTTAAAAAACGGCAGAAAAAAGACAACTTTTCAGGTACTTTCAACTTTGTGTCAAGTTTCATATCGTTTCATATGTTTTTGAGGCTGCTGATGACGAAAAGAGAACCCGTTCGGTTCCCCGACCGAAAGTTGAATCCGATTGGTGTAGATTTTGATGACCAAATGCTATTTTTGAGGGGATCACGCCCATTTCCACGGTCTGCCTGAGAAAGCAGCCTGCCGAAGGCAGGTTAGCGCCGCAGGCCAAGGTAGGTGTATACGCCAGGCGTGGATGGTCGAAACTGGCGCAGCATCGCGAAGCCTGTTACGACAAGACACGGTCTGGCGTACACCTACCTTGTAATAGTAAAGAACCGTAAGTCCGAGTTAAAGTTCAGGGGGAAACTTGTGGAAGTTCTTCCAAGCCAATTCACAGCAGCTTTGATGCTGAAAGTCTAATCCACTCTGTTAATAAATCAAAACTGTGCGTTAACTGGTACAGAGACCAAAGGTTACACATGACCACAGCTATACAACAGAGTGCATCGATGAATTTGCCTTGAGTTATGTGGGAGGTTTCACTGCTCGCCGAACAGAGATTTGCTAATGATTGCACAGATTGCCAGGAAGCGTTGAAGAAATAGGAGGAAGAGTTCGCAGATGTCGATATGCTTATAAAAATGAAAACCAAAGGATTCTTGTACTTCCCCTCGGATGATCTCATGTCGATGCTCTCTTATGTCGAGAAAGTTATCGTGTCAGTCTGCAAAGAAAATGAGATGGAGGAGAATATATTGTTGGCTGAGCGATAGCGAAACCTGTTACTCCAGTGCGGTTGAAAAGTTTTGTCTGTCTGTGTACACCACTCCTCCTGAACGGCTCGGCCGATCTGGCTGAGATTTCGCAGGGTTATAAGGAATGTTCTTGGCTCGGCACACGCGAAATTTCACCATCCTAGCTCAAGTGGTTCAGTTTATATAGCCGAAAAACACCTAAAAAACGGCGAAAAATCGAGTTTTCTGTCGGTAGACCTCTCCTGTCTGGGTGAAAGGGGGGTCTGGGGGGGCGGAGCCCCCCAGCCACGACAAGTTGAAAAGTTTCAAGGATCAAGATCGTGTAATTTGTAGATGAAGCACCTCTATCTAGAATGAAGGGGGGTCTGGGGGCCCCCAGCATGCAACAGTTCTGAAGTAACTGATGATGGACAAGCATTGTCTGCCGAAGGCAGCCTAGCGCCGCAGGCCAAGGTACACTCTCATTCAGGGGTGTTCTAAAACTTGACGCCTTTAGTCGCTTGCCTTAGGTTTTGTACCACCTTGAGTCGCCTCACCACGTAACGCCAGAAGGCGCCTCAAAACAAAGCGCCTGAGGCGCTTTCTTTTGAAACACCTTGGGCCCAAACTACTGCATGAGATAGCAATGCATGGCTGCTTAGGCTCACTTGCAAAGGTGCGTCCCATGCACGGTGTAGAGAGACTCGGTCGCGGCACGGGCTACCCTTTCCCCATAGCGCGCGCTGTCCCCAAAATCGGGGACGGATTAGGACGCCCGCCGGCCACCGGTATCGCCACCGTCACCGTCGCCCGGGGGCCAACTACGACGCTCGGCGCGCGTAGCTGCGGTCGGGGCGGCCGATGCCAGCGGCCGGCCGGCTCGGCTCAGCTTCGCGCGGACGGGCTGCGTATCTCGGCCCGCAACTACGCCGCGCCACGCTCCGATCGGCTCGGCCCTGCTCGGCTCGTCGTTCGGCAAGCGCGCTGCACCGTGCTCGGGTTGACGGTCCCTCCGCGCGAAGCTGACCGGAGGCGGCCGGACAGCTGCATCGGCCGCCCCGACCGCAGCTATGCACGCCGAGCGTCGCAGTTGGCCCCCGGGTGACGGTGGCGCTTCGCTTGGTGGCCGGCGGGCGCCCTAATCCGTCCCCGTTTTCGGGCCGGCCCAGGCCACAGTGGGCTGATATCCGTAAAAACGACATTTAATACCATTTTTTCAAAATCGTTTTTTGGATTGGCTGTGTGTGAGTTAATGTTCAGAAAGGTCCACTCTTGAAGAAAATGGACATGCCAGCCCAAAAACCTAGCCGTATCACCGTGAAAACTACCCGTGAAAACTTGGTTTTTTACGGTTACCGAGCTAGTGCCGCGGAGCACAAAAATTGCACATTCCCCAAACCCCTTTCCGACCAGCCAGGGCAAATTTTTTATCCCGGTTTTCGGCAGAATCTATTGCTTGGGTATGCAACTCGAGATGAAGACAGAATGTGGACTCATTTTGGCCTTGGTGGCGTGAGAAGACACATATTTATAAATTTAGGTAAATATGCGAATTTTCATTTATTCCCAATATTCAATTTGAGTTTCAAAGCGACTCCTTCGTGTCCCGAAAGAGATCTATACGCCAAAATGTTCCTTGGACCTTCCTCTACAAGATCCAAATTCTATCAAAGGCTCATCGAGGCTCCTCTCGGATTGCGACGCGTCGAAAGCTAGCTCTGTTCGTCATTTCGCCGCGCCGCCGCAACGACAGGTGGTGCTGTTGACGCTGCTGCTTGCGCGCGCCACTGCCACCGCGTCGCCGCAAAAATCAGGAAGTCACGCGCGCATATCGCTGCAAGTTTCTAGGGTATAAGATTTGCATGCAGTGACTGGACTGGACACTGGACAGGTATGTTTGAGTGTTTACGTGAGACATATCCGTGCGTACTCGCTCTGCCATCGCATCAGACAAGTTTCATTAGACAAGTTTAAACTTTCTGTGCAGTGCTGTGGTTGAGTTTATCTTAGTGTGTCTAACGATGGCATGTGTAACCCACTGTAAACACCTAAAAGTTTGTCTGAAAACGGCAAAAAGGTTAGAAAACACGAAGTTAGAAACACAGACTTTTTAAAAAAATTTCAGGCTGTTACGGTTGTTACGGATATTACACGGGGATATTACGGGGGTGAGGGTGGAGACTTGTGGGGATTCTATTAGCCTTGCACTTCCTGTTTGACAAATTTTACATAGGATGTTACTGTTTTGTAGGGTAGCTAGGACATGACCCAAGTTTCTCGCCTGGAGCTGTACCAAATTACTTTTGTTGTTATTATTTACTTTTTTGTTGATTTCATTTTGTTTTTATTTTTTTCCTTGCGATGAACTTATTTTGACTTGTCCTTGGCTACCAAGTTAATAATGTGGTGTTAAAATAAATTTATGAACACTTTTTGGTCTTATTTGATGAAACCCGTCCTCTGAAAATTTAGACACATAGTCAGATCGATAGAGCGGCTCAAGACGAATCGATTGGTACTGGTTTGGCTGCTGTAGCACAATCCGTTCGGCCACAGTCGAATTAAATGTCACATTTCGCTCCCTCAGCCCACTGTGCAGGCGGGCCCGTGCCGCCACCGAGTCTCTCTACACTCTAAGAAATTCTTGTAAAATGATGAGAAAAATTTTGATGAACTCTTTGTAAAACGCAAAACACAACAATTGTTGTAAATTTATGAAAAAAATCTGGATGAACTATTTGTGAAACGCAAAACACAACAATCGTTGTAATTTTTTGAAAAAGAATCTAGACGAACTATTTGTAAAACGCAAAACACAACGATTGTTGTAAATTTGTGAACAAAATCTGGATGAAGTATTTGTAAAACGCAAAACACAACGATTGTTGTAAATTTATGAAAAAAATCTGGAAGAAGTATTTGCTAAACGCAAAACACAACTATTGTTGGAAATTTATGAAAAGAAAATCTGGATGAACTGTTGTAAAACGGAAAACACAACGATTATTGTAAATTTATGAAAAAAGTCTAGATGAACTGTTTGTTAAACACAAAACACGACTGTTGTTGTAAAATTATGAAAAAAATCTGGATGAACTATTTGTAAAACGCAAAACACAACAATTGTTGTAAATTTATGAAAAAATGGAATCCGAAGGCTCCATGTATGACACGGGAAGTTCATTCAAAATATATTTATGGATGAACTTTATTGTAAGGCTCCAAGTACATCACTGGTTGTAAATTCAGGATATAATTTTGGATAAACTTTATCGTAAATTTCCAACTACGATACTTTGTGTCAATTTATGAAAAGAAATTGGATGAACTATGTTGCTAACGTTTACTTGTTTGGAGAACTCTAAAGGTTCACTTGAAGAGTCATTGGGTAGCTGGCTCCCCAGCTAGCGTGTGTCTTGGTAGCACAGTGGTAAAGACCGTGCACCGTAAGAGTAATGTCGTGGGTTCAAATCTGTCAGGAAAATCGAAGTAAAACTATTGCAGAAGAAAGTTGAAGGGAAGTGTCATATTTATACAACCAAAAAATCTTATTGATTTTACACCTTTTGCCGTAAAATAAAATGACGACACTTTTCTTCAAATAATGACTTTTGTCATATTCTATGAGGCCAGGAAAAAAAAGAAACTTTCCAGATTTTACAGGTCTAGTTGTAAAATAATGACTTTTTACTTCAAATGATGATTACTTTTGTATTCTTCAAAGGACTTCATGGATCCAGAAAATTTTCTTTCTTATGTCGTTAAATTACAAAACTTCTTGTAAAAATACGAAGTGGTTGTAATTTCAAAATACAAAGGGTTTGTGATAGAAAATTTGCAGAGGTTTTGTTGTCATTTTACAAAAAAATTTCTGAGAGTGTACACCGTGGTCCCAAGTAAACACCTTTCACTTTGATTTTACTAGTGCACGGTATAAACGGTTGCTGGCTTTCCCAGGAACTCCCTGGAAATCGCCTATGTCTCCACCATAGGCTTCCTGGGAAAACCAGGTTCCGTTTTTTGCCGTGTGGGGGTGCGCCCAGGCCAAACACCCCTGCTGCACAATGGATGCAGCGCAAGGTGCATGATGGCCATACACCTTGCGCTTTCTTTGCATGGCAGTGGACAAGGTGCGTGGAGTCTAAACACCTTCAGCCTAGGCTGAAGTAGGCGCAAAGGTGTGTGGTCTGCAAACACCTTTATGACCTACCGCATTTGTGCTGACTGGGGTGCGCTCTGGGCAAACATCTTTTGTCATCATTGGGAGAAATACCTGTGTACTTTGGTAGATGTTGAAGTTTCGACTGCTTCCGCTGCATTCTTGGTAGTGACTGTTAGTACTTCAAACCAAACCCGACTAAATTCCCTTACAGTCATGTTTACCTACTACATGTACTTTAGAAGTTGACCTCAAGAAATTAATCACAAGGATGTTGTTAAGTGTTGATATCCAACAATAAATAGAGTATTCCATTATGATGCTTGCTTTCTGCACATCATGGTGAGGTTCAACTGTTGATGTAAACTTGCATTGTAGTCACTGTTTTCAATTTCACACGAGGACTGATTATGTTCGAACAAAAACATAACATAAACAACGATAAATGATCTGGTTGGGGAATGTCCTTGTCACACGATTCATGTAAAGCCATAATTTTGTTAAAGTAATTACTGCAACACCAAACATAAAGACGGCCATTTCCAAAAACTGCCCCGTATCCGCTTAGCCCTTAGTGGATAGTGGATAGTGGACGTTTCAGGAGAGTCTGTTCCCGGTTATAAGGCGCTGGTTCAGTGCGACGTTGCCGCTCACCAATAACAATATCATCATTTTGAACTTATTGCGTTCTTTCCTGAAGCTGCTCCAGCTGCATTTCTTGCATAGTGAGTTAGAAATGGCTAAAACACGAGATGAGCACCATTTGTGGTGGGTGACAAGACGAGGAAGTAAATAAACAAAAGCAGGCTGGCAACGTCGCACCCTGAAATGTCCACTGTCCACTATCCACCATCGCCCAAGCGGATATAAGGCTGTCCTCTCCAAAACGCTGTGAGTGCAGATTCAGATTCGAGTCAGGTATGAAAAACTCAGACTAGCCTCGCACACTGCAGAGACGGCCAATAATCAAAACCAAGGCCAGTCTAGTATGAAAAATACAGACAAGCCTATATTTTTGTTTGTTGGCCGTCTCTGCAGTGCGCACATTTTCATCACGGAGCAGAATGGTATGGAGCAACGGATCAGGCCCAGCGGCATAGGGCCGGCGAACTACCTTTTGCGGCGGCACTTGGTGCTTGCTCCGGCCGCCACCGCGCGGCGCTCGCGTCGTTATGGCTCTGCCCCGGCCGCTGGGCGCCTCTGCCGCCCACTGTGAGGCATGGGCCGGGGACGGTTTTTCGGCTGTAAGTCCTAAACCGTTCAAATTAAATGGGTAGAGTAAGCGAGGCGATTGTAGGTCTCAGTCTAAGATCCCCGTAAACAAAACTACTATCAAAAGTAGTACTGTCGTACTACCATTTCGGAGCTCTGTACATCCCAAAATGTAGTACGGAAGGAGTACCTTATGAAACAAAAAAGGCATCCGAAAGAAGTACTGCCGTGCTACATTTCAGGACGTCTCTTTCGGGAGCACTTCGGGACGTCGGAAACGGTAGGTCTGTGAGAGGTCTTTCGGAGGTCCCCCACCACCCGTCGCAGCGCCCTGCGGCCATGTAGTTCCGAAGGTGACCGCTAGAGCGCGCACCTGTGTCGTAGTTCGATGGCCTGCCGCTAGGGTGCGCCACTGTTCCGGATATGAATGTGAATGCGTATAGGAATGTGAATATGACACAGATAAACTGTTAGGAAAAATGTATTTATTCACTGACCTTTTTAAATTAAAAATCAAACGATAAGACTTGTCACGAACAGCAGAAAATATGGAGACAAAAATGGTGGACAGGACTCAAAAACAAAATATTTAAAAGAGGAATCTTGGTTGGACTGAAAAGAAAATACAGCAACCATAACTGTAACACCCCTTGATTAAAAATAAGCCAAAATGACTGAAAGAAATTCAATTAGCACTGATTCCGAGGTGTCATGCTTACTTTGCTCTGTCGCAGGAAATTCACTTAATTTGACACTGAAGCACAGGAGTCAGTTCTTGTTCCACATGTAATTGCATATTGCATAGTGGTGCAGGTTATCGTTCCAGAATCTTGGGCAACTCCAGTGGGTCAAGGTTTCCGCAAAGAGCCTATTTCTCAAGCATAGAATCAGAAGACGAACAAAATAAACACTTTGACAATAAGAGTATCAAAGTAACAGAATATTGTAGGTTAACTTACACCGGTACTTTCTGATTTGGATTGAAACACGAAATAAGCCTGCACCAGGCTTTGAAGTATTCTTCTTATTGGTGCACCTGAGAACTGAACATCTTCGTGCGTGGTTTCTTTTCTTTGGAGAAATGAATTTACTATAGTTAACAGAAATATAAATAGAAGTAAGGATCCGACGCCACAAGCACAGTGCGCGCCAAAGTGCGCCGACTGTCATCTGCACAACAGGTGAGCATCGCGTGGGCCCGAGGCGCGCTCTAGCGGACTCACTCGGAACTACATGGCCGCAGGACGCTGCGACGGGTGTGGTGGGGGACCTCCCAAAGACCTCACATAGACCTACCGTTTCGGACGTCCCGAAGTGCTCCAAGAACCGACTACTTTGGGACGAGCGACCAGGGCGCGCTCTGGCGGCCAACTCTGGCACCACACACTAGGTCCCCGCGCGACGTACGAGAGAGCTTCATTTGTAGTACGTTTAGGGAGGTCCCGAAGAGCTCCCAAAACCGACTTCTTCGGGACGTCCGAAAGACGTCGGATTCCAGACATGTACTAGTTTTGTTTACGGGGATACAATCCGCTCGCTTAGTATACCCCTCTAACTGCAGCGGCCTAGGAGCTAGGACTAAAAAATACGATTTCAAGAAATCCTAGGAGTCACGAAGTCAATTTGGGTAGGAGAGTGGGGAAAGCAAAAAAAGTTATGTAAAAGGTAGGGCGTGGCTCAAGGGTGGCTACGAACGGCGGCAGTGGTACCAATGTGGTCGATGTGCCACCCGTCAAAATTTAACCTTGGCAATAAAGAGAAATCAAAATGCCGGGAAATTCGAAAAATTCCAATGCTAATGTATTCCACAGTGATCTGACAAAGGAACATCTTTGAAGTCCATCATTATGAAAATTTTGGTAGCAGAAAGAAGGCAGTAAATTAATTTTCGCGGGTTGGCAACAATTTTGTCGGCGTCTGCGCCCTTGCGAAAATCGCGAAGCCGAAAACACGAGTATAGTCGCGCATTAAAACCGCCCCTCCATTGTTGCTGACGTTGAATTGTTTGGCTTGTTTCAAAAGGCTACGGTTCTCTTGTCATGTTTTCTTCAATTCTGTGTAATAGTTCTCACTCACAACGTAGCAACACCACGACGGTTGGCTTGACAAACTTAATAAACTCGAGAGGGATGGTCTCGAAACGCGGGTGAGTCTTGTTCGAGGAACAAGACTGAAAGTCGCGAGGTGGAGCGAAGCGATCATGGTGCTAACTGAATCAGAAGTACCATCAACCTGGCTAAAAGGAGCAGCTACATGACCAGCTTATTCAAAAAGAGACTAAAAGTCTTAAAGCGACTCTTAAACTACATTAAGGAAAGATAATTCACAGATGCATGTGCACAGGTACGCAGTTAAATGGCTCAATTCACTCCAATTTGAAGAGTAACAAAAATTTTCAACAAAACAACAACAAAAAAACAACGACGCAGCGGTGCGGGATTGGTGCGGGACACTCTCATAAAAAGTCAGTGGCCGGCCGGCCGATCCAAATGGCCACGTTCGAAACGACACCAATTCTATTGTTGCATCTTGTCTACCTGCAGTCAAAGAAATTTTTCATTTCGAACGTGCTATTTCAGCTTTTGGAGTAAGCTGTACAGACCCAAAAAGAAGCTCCGCTATTGGTCCGGCTCGGCTCGGCTCCCCCCACTACCTTCTTTTTCCTTTGACGAGTCGAGTTTTGCCATGGAAACGGCGATTTTGACAGGAAATTTCTCAAAATTGACCACCAAATTTTTAACCAGATTTCAGCATCAGAATCAGCGTTCAAAGTTCTACAAGTCTGCAAAATCTCATTAAAATCGTATAGAAAATTTCCGAAATGCATAAAGGGCCACACAAATCGAATCTCGGGCCGGCTGAATCCTGGGTATACTATAAGGCTACTTCGTGCCTAAAAACCATCTCCCGCCGGCAGCCCCAGGCCCCATGGTCCATACTACAATTTCAAAATTCACAAAAATATAAAACAATCCAGTTGCTTTCAATAAAACTGCATAATTTCGTCTCGGAATTGCATAGTTTAATTGTTATCAGGACATAAGACCATAACAGTGGCTACATAGCCTTTTCGATTTAGAAATCAAGAACCTATAGTAATTGACGTAACTTAATTTGTAATGCCTGGCTCAAAAGCTTTGGCAAGCGAGGAAACTGTGGGAACCTAATAAAATTGGCTTCTATTTAATAACTGTGCTTGAAAGCATAAAGTAGCATTATACTCAGATTTTTTGAACAATAAAAAAATAAAGAATCATTGACGCTTTTTGTGCCATCAGGCAATACTTAAAAAGCAAACGTAAAGTCACCTTCTGGCTACATCTTTAAATGATTTCAGTTTTAAGTCACGACAACTGTACTGATTTGTTTCAAAAGTCTTCATTTTGACTTAAGCTTTTAAACCAGGCATCATAAAGTAAATTCCGTCAAATATCATGACTACTCGATTTCTAAAATAATGTTCATTCCAGCAATTGTAATGACACCATTTCCTAAACATATTTTAGCTGAACAATATTCAACCACAATCATGCAATTTAATTAGAAATTAATGGATTGTATAATGTTTTTCTTTATCTCTTTTCTTTATCTCTAGAGAAAAGTATAGACAGGGGCTGGGGCCTGGGGCTGCCGGCGCCGGCGGGAGATGGTTTTTCAGTCCTAGCTCCTAGGCCGCTGCAGTTAGAGGGGTATACTAAGCGAGCGGATTGTAGCTTAGACTGAGACCTACAATCGCCTCGCTTACTCTACCCCTTTTATTTAAACGGTTTATGACTTACAGCCGAAAAACCGTCCCCGGCCCATGCCTCACAGTGGGCGGCAGAGGCGCCAAGCGGCCGGGGCAGAGCCATAACGACGCGAGCGCCGCGCGGTGGCGGCCGGAGCAAGCACCAACTGCCGCCGCCGCGAAAGGTAGTTCGGTTTTCGTGCATAGCTGATCCTCCATACCATTCTGCTCCGTGTTTTCATCATCGAGGCTAGTCTGAGTTTTTCATACCTGACTCGAATCTGAATCTACACCACAGCGTATTGGAGAGTACAGTTTTTGGAAATGGCCGTCTTTATGTTTGGTGTTGCAGTAATTACTTTATCAAAATTATGGCTTTACATGAATCGTGTGACAAGGACTTTCCCCAACCAGATCATTTATCGTTGTTTATGTTATGTTTTTATTCAAACATCATTCAGTCCTCGTGTGAAATTGAAAACAGTGACTACAATGCAAGTTTACATCAACAATTGAACCTCACCATGATGTGCAGAAAGCAAGCATCATAATGGAATACTCTATTTATTATTGGATATCAACACCTAACAACATCCTTGTGATTAATTTCTTGAGGTCAACTTCTAAAGTACATGTAGTAGGTAAACATGACTGTAAGGGAATTTAGTCGGGTTTGGTTTGAAGTACTAACAGTCACTACCAAGAATGCAGCGGAAGCAGTCGAAACTTCAACATCTACCAAAGTACACAGGTATTTCTCCCAATGATGACAAAAGATGTTTGCCCAGAGCGCACCCCAGTCAGCACAAATGCGGTAGGTCATAAAGGTGTTTGCAGACCACACACTTTTGCGCCTACTTCAGCCTAGGCTGAAGGGGTTTAGACTCCACGCACCTTGTCCACTGCCCTGCAAAGAAAGCGCAAGGTGTATGGCCATCATGCACCCTTTCGCTGCATCCATTGTGCAGCAGGGGTGTTTGGCCTGGGCCACCCCCACTAGTAAATCAAAGGAAAGGTGTTTACATGGGACGCACCTTTGCAAGTGAGCCCAAGCAGCATGCATTGCTATCTCATGCAGTGGTTTGGGCCCAAGGTGTTTCAAAAAAAGCGCCTAAGGCGCTTTGTTTTGAGGCGCCTTCTGGCGTTATGTGGTGAGGTGACTCAAGGTGGTACAAAACATAAGGCAAGCGACTAAAGGCGTCAAGTTTTAGAACACCCCTGAATGAGAGTGTAGGTACGCTAGGCGCGGATTGGAGAAACAGGCAGCGACACATCGCGAAGCCTGTTACGACAAGACGCGGTCTGGCGTAAACCTACCTTGTTTAAAGTCATGGATGTGCTTGAAACGAAAGAGATACCTATGGTGGGCTGCTGTGCACAATACAAGGAAAATCTGACAAAAGCTGTGCTTAAGATTTACCTCATTATGGTACGCCCCCAACCCCCGGACGCGGCTGGCAGTTCATTTCTAGCTGGTAGCCGATCCTCCATCCCCTCTATTCTCTATGCCTACACCGTGGTATGCACTAATAAGTGCATGCTTGGCAGGCATGCGCTATAGCTAGAGCGTGCTTGCAGGGATGCTCCAGTTAAGGTATACAATGTACGCTCTTCGATTTGTAGAGTAACACATACATGCATACGTTGGAGGTATGGACTCACCAAAGTACATGCATCTGCTTAGATGCGTACTCAGCAAAGCATGCATCTGTAGGTTCATACTGAGCACGTTTGTCGAGTACGTGCGACGGAACTCCTGACCTAGGTTGCGTCGTGGCACCCTTGACCCTGGAGGGTGAAGATTGAGGCACGGAGTTTATAGACCACATTATTACGGCGATCACACAAAATTACGTCGGGAACCTCAACGATCTTCAAATTGACTAATGATAATTTGAATTTTGTGATGTTTTTCCGGCCAATCGGAATAGCTTGCATGTCGACCTGGATCCTGACTACGCCGTACTCGCTGGAGTGGCATAGGCCGACAAACACACGACCAACGAGCCGCCGCCGTGTCGTCTGCAATGCGTGCTGTGCACACTGGTCTTCTTCCCCTTGACGACCATCAAACGAACTCCTTCGGTATGGACGACACTGTACAGAACTCTGCAAACTCAACAAAGTGCTCAGTACACTCTATTCGCCGTGTACTCCCGGTTACACTCCTGCGAGAGTGTACTTATGTGAGTGCACTCTGACAAGAGTGTCTCAATACTGTCTCTTAACATGACATCACTGCGCGCACGATTCTTCTCAAAGCATTCAACTTGTTTCCTGCCCATTTGTTGCATCTCAAGGGGATCAAATTGGCCATAGAACAGCCATACTCGCAGTAGCTGTAGTACCGGAATTATGAAGTAGAGATCGGTGATTCCGTCGGCCGCATGACGCCTCTGGAGGAGTTCCTGTTGGGCTGGCGTCGAGAAGTTGTCTTCGACATGGAGCCCCGCGATGCCTTGAGGGCTCTGTGGCGCACTCGCAGGTCCAAGGTCAGGCTCAACCACTTGATCAACACTGTTTAAAATCCACTGTAATGTTTCAACACAATCACATTCAGCATTGTCGTTAAATTACAATAGTTCTGTTATGTGTCTGAACGGGAAATCCCTCCGTGGACAACGCTTTTGTTTTATAGGTTAACAATTTCCTTGTCAGGTTATTATAATGCGATCGCGGTGGAAAACAGTTGTGTTGTCGTCGACTACACATTAAATGTTTAGGTAGAATTTTGTACGTGCCACTTGCACGATTTTCTGCATGCGGGGAATTTGCATTATATTATGCGTGAAAATGCATAAATTTATGCAAATTCACGCACAATTTTATGCACGACGGCACACAAGTTTAAAATTGTGCATCACCACGTACAAAATTGTACATAAACATTTAGTGTGTAGGTTTTCTATTCGAAAACAAACTTAGTGCAATCTTAAAACATATACTGTTGTCAGATGGTTTACAAACATCTTGTTGGCGATCGACCTAAGCCATCAGTAAACAACTTAAGTCGTTATCAGCAACATATTTACTGCTTAATTACAACATTATTTTTGAGAGTGCGTGGCCTAAACGGGTGTGGTAGTGCACTCCAGGGCGTGGCTCTGACCTCTCTCTGCAGCTTCTGCTGGTGATAGGGTGGGTGTGGGAGAGCCGCGCTCTGGTGGAGACGACCATGGCGGCAGACTCCGACGCGCGCAACATCGGCCTCGTCCAGGTCACGGCCGTGCCCCTCGCCATCTACGGCGTCTACGTGTTCGCCTTGCGCGCCTCCGAGTGCGACAACGCGATCGCCTGCTTCATCGCAGTGACGCGCTGCCTGGAGCGGAGAGCCGACCCCACCACGCAGGTAGAAAAACTCTTAGCGTCTACCGGTGCGTGAGTATCTTCGGTCACCTGCACAGTGGGCCAGGGCCAGAAGGCATACGGGACATGAGCCCCGTCCCGTTTCAGCCCCGATGGTCTGAGCCATCGGGGCTGAGCCCCAACTTGAGCCCGGGTTGAGCCCCGACTTGAGCCCCGACCCGAGCCCCAATTTCCAGAGCCCGGATCGAGCCCCGACCTGAGCCCCGTTTGAGCCCCATTTGAGCCCCACGTGAGCCCCGTGGCAATAAATCATGCAAAAATGCGTGATTTCAGGCCGCGGGGCTCAGATGGGGCTCAGGTCGGGGCTCAATCCGGGCTCTGGAAATAGGGGCTTGGGTCGGGGCTCAAGTCGGGGCTCAACCCGGGTTCAGGTTGGGGCTCAGACCATCGGGGCTCAAACGGGACGGGGCTCATGTCCTGTATGCCGGCCAGAAGACCGGCCGGTCTTCTGAGAAAAAACTGAGAAAAAAGTCTGGTTAAAAGTACCAGACCAATCCTAGTTAAACGAGTACTAGTTACTCATACGAGAATCCTAGTAACTCTCACCAGATGATCAGTTGCAATAACCAGATCGGGTGTTGTGACATTTACCAGGTGTCTGGTTAATAATCCTGGTAAATTTTACCAGACTGTTCCGTAATTGGCACCATACGTAAAACTTCGAAATATTCGTTTCAATTGAAATGTTCGGTTGTCAAAAAGTAAACTGCAACCGGTTTCGTTATTTTCGGAGTCTTAAATCCGAAACAAACACTGGGAGTATTTCCCTGAGCCTGACACGTAGAGAGTCACCTGGTGGGGATCCCCTCGACCCACAGGCGACGTAGTGGCGCAGTGGTAACGTGCCCGTCTCACAAGTGTGAGATCCCGGTTCGAATCCGGAGGAGAGGAGGAGGGAAAACACAATTCAGAGGTTGTTGTTAACGAAATCGACGTCACATCAGGTTTCAACACTACGAAAAAATATTTTATTAAATTTTGGACTTCTTACTTCAGTTTTGTAAGCACATTAACTAACCAGGATGTTTCGTAAAAACTACCAGAAGGGGACCTGGCGGCATTGTGAGGATGACTATAAATCTGGTACGGTTTACTAGACTGAGGCCAACTAGACAGTTTAGTATTTTTTACCAGAATTCTAGTTGAGTTATATTCTATCAGACAGTCTGGTATTTGGTACCAGGATTCTGGTTATCGTTACTAGACTTTTTTTTCAGTGGCAGGCGGCCAAAGCTCTGCACGTGTTTTGAGCTTTACAGTCGCTAAACAGGACTCGAATCGAGCGTGTGACCCCACCAATGGATTCCACGTTCGGAGAGCAATCCATGGGTGGGTTCACTCGTTCGGTTCGAACCCCATTTAACGACTCTTGAGCTCTAAACGCGTCCGTTTTGACTGCCTCCGCCGGTCGTTGGCCCACTGACATTGGCTGGATTCGGACAGATTCCCAATCCACTGTCTGCGATACAGTGGGGTAATCCGCACTTCCTGTTGCGTAGTATTGTGCGCGTGGAGTTTGAAGTCTCCGTCCTTCAAGTGTTACATCATTTACTCCATTCACAGAGCTTAATCTGGCAGGTGGTGTTTCGTGGCATGGTGCGCCGGCAGCGTTGGGTCAGTGCGTTCTCACTGGCCGCCGTGGTGGCCCACATCCTGGCCTCTTTCCAAACGGTCCACAGCTCTCTAAACCTTTCGCCCCTGAACGCGATGCTTGCGCCCTTCGGCGGCGTATGGTTAAAAGCTGTTAATGGGGTCTACGTGATGTCGCAGGTAAGCCATTGAATTCTTATTGCTGCTACTTGTTTATGTATTTTGTGAATGTAAATAAATGAAAAGCCTACCTGCGCGTAAAAGGGGAGATGTTGGATATGTGGGTTGTCAGCTCTGAATCACCGCCATGTAAGAAATGTAAGATGCCTACCTTTTACCTGAGAGCAGCAGAAACTAGAATTCCGTGGAGCTTTGAGTTTGACGTTTCTATCCTCTCGTACGCTCTCCGAAATATACAATGAGTAGCATTACTTCGACATCCATCTAGACTTACCGCAGTTCAGTGAAAGAATGATATATACGTTTCTAGAAAGGTGAAGACCGGGTGAAAATGTTTTTCAAAGAAATGTCGGGTTCAAGCTTAACCGAAGTCAACACGCAATCAAGAGCTCAATCCAAAAATAAATCAGAGTAACAAACAATTTATGATGACTATAGTTCCACTTGACCTGTCTCCAAATTCCTGTCCCTTTTACGTAGTGATGATTCTGTTTTCAATTATTTTCAAAATTTAACACATGCTTCCTGAACTTCTTATTATTCATACCTTCGGGTTCACTTAATTATTTTTAGTTTTCCCCACGAACTGTTTTTTGTTTCTCCTGAAAAATAGTCAAAATGACTATTCCTGAACGCTCCCTGAACAATTTTTAAATGTTGTTTCACCCTACACTTTACGAAGTATTTTGAGCTTGCATAGTGCAAACTTATTTACTTTGTTGAGCGAAGAAATAGTTCGTAAATTACGAAGTATTTTGTTTGTAAGCTTATGTATGCTCAAAATACTTTGCTATAACTAGCTGATTTCTATGTAATGCCCAAAATAGTTTGTACGCTTTTCTCTGTGTAGCGACGCGAAGACTGGGGTTTCGTGCGAGAATCTTAACCCCGAAAGGTCTATTGATTTGATTTCCTGCAACACTGCCTAACTGTGTAGTATTCCAGCTGTGGCTCAGCGTGTTGGGGCCCCTGGCGTACTACCGCATGCTGGCGCTGGCGTCTGCTCTGATCGGCGTTGCCTCGGCACTCTACCGCGGCATGGCCATGCAGTGCATCACTGCAAGGGGTGAGCTGCAACAAAACTTCCCATCGCTATTCGTACAGGAACTCAAATGTCAGAGTTTAGAATTTTCATTTGTTTTTCCTTTCGCAACGTTATTTCAAACTTGGTCGATTCCGCTTCATGTACTCTCTAAACCTTCACTGTAAAAAAAATTATTCTGAAATTTCAGACAAAATTTGACTGAAGTTAATTAACAGTAAGGGGTTCTGAAATTTCAGACCATTCCGGCGGTCTGAAAATTTAGAATAGGGTGGTCTCAAAGTTTAGAATTGGGTGGTCTGAAAATTAAGATTTAGGTAGTCTGAATTATTAGACACGGCCAGTCTGAAGAAAATTCAGACAAAATCACAAAATTGTAATGTTGAACCTTCACTCCATTGCGAGAGAAGTCTTTGATAGAACTTGCGCGTTACTTATCGGCCGTGCTCTTTACTCGGAAACTCCGAATATCTTGGTATTCGAACCATCGAATCCTCGCTCGTCGGCTCGGCGGGCTATCCATTACACCACGGGACCGCTCTGAGAGGACGGCTGCAGGATGCTGATGACTCCAAGCGCGCTCGCTGGACGCTAGGAGGCCACAAATAAACACTGAGAAAACCTTACAAACTATTTTGGGCCTTACAAAGAAAAGTAGTTTGTATAACAAAGTATTTTGAGCATACGTAAGCTTACAAAGAAAATACTTCGTAATTTACGAACTATTTCTTCGTATAACAAAGTATTTTAGTTTGTTATATGTATGCTCAAAATACTTCGTAAGGTTTTAAGAGTGAACAAACCAAACGCGTGTTGCGGGAGTTAAACTGCGGACAACTTGGGCTGTTCGTGAATATTTAAGATTTTGTATCGAGCTCTCAAATATTGCGGTTAAATTTAGTCAAGTGAGGCAACCAGTCTGACATTTCAGAACAATACGTC
This sequence comes from Thrips palmi, assembly GCF_012932325.1. Lineage (NCBI taxonomy): Eukaryota > Metazoa > Arthropoda > Insecta > Thysanoptera > Thripidae > Thrips > Thrips palmi. The sequence continues at coordinate 13,738,928 of NW_023144628.1, read as the reverse complement.
TCCCGTTTCAGACCCATGGTCTGAAAATACACAACCAGTTTGAAATTTAGGATCAATCGGTCTTCCTTTTCAGGAGAATAGTCTGAAAAGGCGATTCAGACTACATGGTCTTGTACTTAGTCTGAATTTTCAGTCACCCCTGTCAGACTTTTTGTCTGGATGGTCTGAATTTGCCTTTAAGACTGCGAAAGTCTTAAATTTCATCCGAGGATTCTTCTTTTGCATACTTCTGGTCTTAATTCAGAAATCAGACCACAAGGTCTTACAAAATTGGTCTGAATTTTAAGATTTTTTTTAACAGTGTTACCAACTGTTTTAGGTCTTACAAAGAAAAGTAGCGTGTCGTTAGAAAGTATTTCCAAACATGTGTACAAAGAAAATACTTTTAAAGGTTTTAAGCGTGCGTTGAACCACCCTATAGGTCGAAACACGGTCAAAAGTACCGCCTGGGCACATTCTGGTAAAAAGGGTCCATTTTCCAGAAGCCTTCTGGGAATCCCAGGGGTAACTTCTTGCCGTATCGGCAACTCTCAGGAACTCGCATCAGTTTTGGTGGGTTCACATAAGGAAACGAGTCCGACACTGAAACCTGACCGTGGCAGGGCCGCGTGTGTGCGAGCTGGCAGCGCTGCACGCCCTGATGCTCCAGGGCTGACGGTGGACGCGGAGAGGCGTGGAGTATTCCATCAACGTGGTGGTGCTTGCGTACGCCGCGCTGTTCCTGGCCGCCACCGTGCACCTCATCCTCACGTACCAGCACGAGACGCGGCTCTGGGGTAAAGTCATGGCGCTGCTGTTCCGCCTCGTCGCCAACGCCCTGCTGCTCATGTGCCTCGCAGGTACCGTGCGTTGTCTGCACGACACAAAATCTATGTGTGTGCTCAGTACCCACTTCTAGGTGCGTGCTTACAAGCATGCACTTCTAGGTGTGTACTTGCCTAAGCACGCACCTAGAAGTGTGTACTTGAGTGTACTCAGTGAGTACACACATAGAAGTGCATGCGTTTTCCCTATCCGCGCATGCACCTCGCGAGTGTGTACTGAGTACACACTTTAAAGTACACACTTCTAGGTGCGTGCTTAGGCAAGTACACACCTAGAAGTGCATGCTTGTAAGCACGCACCTAGAAGTGTGTACTGAGTACACACATAGATTTTGTGTGCATTTCAAGGAAACCAGTGTACAGCTGATCTGCCGTTACCATGGGTGTGCTTGGACTGTTGAGGGAATAAATTCACTTTTCAAAGCCGCCTTAAATTACTCATGCCTAAAGCCTTACGAAGTAATTGAAGCATATATAAAGGAGCAAACTATTAAGCCTGTAACACGAAGAAATAGTTTATTAATTTCTAACAATTCTTTTAAAGCTTACTCAAAATATTTTGTTATATCAATGCTTCTTTTCTTCGTAAGGCGAAAATAATTTGGAAGGGTTTGAGACTGCTCTACAGAGAAGTGGCATCAGAATGAGAATTTTTTCGTATGATGAAGAGAGTGGTCATCATAAGTTGCAAAGGACCATTCTTTATCAATTACTAACTAGTATGTGTTGTCATGATGCTTAGATTTTTGTTCCTATTACGTAGGAAAAGCTTAGTGGGAAGAGTGTGTACCAGAGACGTTCACAGTGTTCCCATGACAATTCGAGATCTCGAAACCACGAGGAACTGATGCGGTATTGTTGCCGCAGGTGACGAGCTGGAGAAGAACAGTCTGCTGCTGAGGCAGAGTCTGTTCGAAGGCCCCTGGCTGGAGGAAACGCCGTCGCAGCGCTCCACGCGCTTGAACCTGATGCAGGGCAGTGCGCTGGGACTCACTCTGCCCGTCAAGGGGCTGGGCCGCCTCAACAGGCCTTTCTACCTCGCCGTCATGGAGAAGTGGTTTAGCTTCCTGCAGGTCCTTTTGAAGGTCCAGGGCGCCGACGGCGCTGACCTAAAGGCGCCCATCACATAAAATCGACGAGAAACATACAAGAGATCATTCTCAGGAGGCCAGTAGCGCCAAAGGAACGCATCTTGATGATTTTTAACGGTGCAGATCTCAATAAAATGATTGGTATGAACGAGGGGTGACCCACTGTAAAATTTTGTGTACAATGATTGTGTGAATATGCAAGATTTCTTGCTTTTTTGCCACACATGTTGCCTACTTACAGGCGTTTTTGCCTCCTGAATGTGGAATGTGGTCAAATTTTGTACAACGATTGTGGGAAGCTGTTCCCCCCTCGGGTATGAATGAATGCAAGAGACAAACGGTGGGCACGATGTCGAAATAAAGAGCATTCAACAACTGCTTAAAAAAACCCTTTTTTTAGCATTAAATTAGGGAGACGTACAAAACGAGTACAAGAGGTCTGTAAAGTAGCAGGGCGTCACTGCGCTAAGAGGCATTTTTTTTTTTTAAGAAGTCCGGTCGAGGTACACGACCGGCGCCGAATTCGCTCGTGAAGTATCTTAATAAAGTGTTCCTTGATTTGAAGAGTACATCTAAAGCAGCTGTTAATTCCTATCCTTGAGGTCACAACCCCATTTCGGGTCGCAAAAAATTTTCGTTGGGTCGCGGCTAAAGAGCCTACAGTAAAAGAGGCGCCACGGTCACGTGACTTGCTTGCCTCTGATTGGCTTGGTTCAACTGGGGCTCGCAGCGTGCCGCAACGTTTCTCATGCGTAGTGGAAGATGGCGGCTGGACGTTTGTAGACAATGTGCGAAACGAAGTATTTTACATCTAAAGCAGCTGTTAATTCCTATGGTCACAACCCCATTTCGGGTCTCAAAAAATTTTCGTAGTCGCGGCGTGGAGCCTGGGGTTGCGGGGTGAAAGTGGGTGCAGAAAGTAAAACATGAAATTGTAGGCACTA
>NW_023144628.1:13652659-13735569 GCF_012932325.1 Thrips palmi | reverse complement strand
CGTGCAGTCACCCTCCCGCCAGCGACTTTTAATCGTCGTATTAATATGAAATAGGACACAAAACAAGTCAGGGGCTGTCAGTTATCATTCGCGTGACTCATCAAAGCGTAACGTTGCCGGCGGGCACGCACCAATATGCACAAACACCTCAAAAACAGTTGTTGTGGTCATCCTAACCTCTCTGGTGGAACACCACCTGGTGACACAGGTCACCGTTTTGGTGACAGACCGTCGCCGGGTTTGTAGGGGTACCCGTTTCGGTGAGATTGGATATAGAACGACCACCAAAACAGCGAATCTTTTTTTACTGTGTACGGGTGCTGTTTCTTTTACTTTTTAGAGGTGCGATGGGGTGTAATATCCATCCGCGGAAAGGTGTGCAGGGGTGTAAAGGGACTGAATGGAGATTGCCACTTTCTTCGAGTGAATACGCACCCCATGAGGTGTAAGTTGTTGCCTGGAGTGGGTGTAAAATGTATTCCTGTAAGGGTGTGCCCTTGCCCCCACAGAGGGGCACCCTGGAGCTGCGGCGGCGCGCTCAGAATGTGTGCGTTGCGGCACGGCCTGTCCCTCAGAAAGTCCTGTAGTCTCGGGGTACGCGTCCGCGCTACGATTCCACAGGATCGTGGTTCGATTCCTCATGGCTGCCGGCGCTTCGGCGCTTTCGGTCATTGAGGCATGGAAGGTGAGGACGGAAGGCGGAGTCCCGGTGGGTGGAGACCTCCTTCCACCACAAACAAATCTTTCTTTTTACACCCTTCGTGGTGGGAAAAGACACCCTCTTGGGTAGACAAATCACACCCCTAGAGGGAGAGTTCTTACACCTTATGGGGTGTGTATGCGCCCTTGAATGGGTGCATAAGTGTGCACCCACATAATGCCAAACAGCTTCTTTTGCCACCTTTTTTTGCACCTTTTGAAGGTCAGAATGAGACTTCACACCCTCGATTATGGGTGTGAAACTCAGGTAGGGTGGCAAACGGTGGTACACCACGAAGGTGTCACAAAATGACCCCTCCCAGGTTACAGTGCACGAAGGCTATGAGAGACTCGCCAGGGTTATTTAGAACCAAAGGAAAAACCTCTAAATTCTAACAAGTTACATAAAGTTAGTAAAAACCTCCCCAGAAACCACGGTTAGAACTCGGGTTCTCTGTATTTTCTTCAATTGGAGGGATTGAGGTATATACTCCATAAGTTTATTTCATGGCCAGCTTCAAAAATTCTGAAACAAGAGAGAGGCCTGAGATGTTGCCTAATGAGAGTTTTGAAAGTAGTCGATTTCCTCTTCAATTGTGGGACCCAAGCGTTAAGCTCAAACAAGAGACGGAACCCTCACACTGTGGCAAAAAGGTACGGAAAATCCTGTTAATTTTTTTGCCAGGATTCTCCGTACCCCTCTTATCAATATTCTCCGTAGGCCGAGGGGTGAATCACTAGTGTACTCATGTGTACAAATTAGTCCGTACTCAGTGTACTCACAAGTTTATAAGGGGCGAAAATCACAAATTTTTCGACCGATTTGGCGTTGAGTGCCGTTTAAAACGCTAAATAAAGCCTTAAAACGTTTACAAATATGAAATTTATGAGTAAAATATGGTGTACTCACCCGTACTCATGTACTCATGTGTACATGGGTCATTCTACAGAAATGTTACAATTTGATGTCCCTGCCCCTTTGTGACGAAACGGTTCGTCCTAGAAAGACGCGGTTTGCGCGGTGAGATGGTGCTTTTTGTGCTTCAAAATGATCCACTATTGGGTTTGAAAGTTTCTGAGGTTTTCAGATGGCTGTGGCCTCCGGAAGGTGCAAAATGTAAACTCCGTGGCTGTCCCGATGCGTAGTTCACTAAGTTTGCGCCTCTCGCATGTCTAAACGAGACGCAGGACAATCATTCCCGACGGCTCTATTTGCTAAGGCACTTTTATACTTTAACTTAATCCCACTGACTTTAGTAAAAAGTTTGAAGCTTTGTGCCTGCACAGAATTAACTTTTGTCCCGAAGTTTTTACTTCCCTAAAATCCACATGTGCACTGTAACGAGTTTGGCACTACAGGAGACAAACGGGAAGTCACAGCCTCAATCTGAAGACTACAATGGATTCCGGATGAAAAAACACATCTAGCCACCAAGTTTGAAGGATGTGAGTCCAATGGCTAGCATCTAATTGGTACCCAAATTTCAAAAAGGGGGTCGCGTATTTTTTTTGTATGTAAACTCCGTACCCGATTTGCCACGGATCCCCTGTGCGTCAAACTTTCGAATTGTGGATAAAAACAATGCTTTGGTGGTCCTTTAGTCAGCTGTGTATGCGCGTTCTACTGTTCCAACTCATACGGCTGCAATCCAGGTATTTGCTTCAAAATGTAAACTCCGTAGGCGTCAATTGATGTAAACTCCGTAGACATTTCCCCTATGATTTCAGTGGAGAAAAATTTTTTTCTCGAAAAGTGTGACGCTTGATATCGTTTCGCATTCTGCATGCCGAAACAAGAAAAACAAGCCCAATATGAATGAAATCGGACTACTTTTATTTTTTCACGGTTCTAACTGCGAAATTGTAACATTTCTGTAGAATGAACCACATCAGAACGCCGAGTGATCCACCCCTCGCCGTAGGCTCTTACAGTATTCTCCGTAGAGCCGCACAGTATTCTCTGTAAATCCGCACAGTCTTCTCCGTAGGACCTCGAAGACTGTATAGTCCTACGGAGATCACTGTGCAGTCCTACGGAGAATACTGTGCGGTCCTACAGAAAATACTGTAAGCGCCTACGGAGAATATTGATAAGGGGCCTACGGAGAATTACCACAAGCTGTTTACAGAATTTTCCGTAGCTTTTTGCCGCAGTGCAGAGTGTCAATTTAGCCAAAAACAGTGAAAAAAAAAACAAATTTCAACGTTCCTGATTTTTTTTCAACATTCCTGTACATGGAGCCCTCGAAGGCCTTCGTCTCAGAATACAAGAATAGAAGTTGAGAATCCACCTTTCGCCAATTAGCGCTTGTAAATGAAGAACTTAAAATATTATTGGACTCCACAAGTTGGGAAAAGCTTAACATACACAAGCTGAACAAAACTCAGAACAACTAATAAAGGGCACTTTAAGCAAATTCTACATTAAAGGTAGAAGCAAGTCAAACAAACTAGCCCTCATATACTAAAGCCAGAATAACCACTGTTGAATATTTGCGTTTGAGGTTGTGCTCGCAGAGTGGACAATTTACTGAACCCGCGAGTGCGCCACGTTGAACGGACCGGAGTAGTGCGAACGGCCCCCCTGGACTCGGTCGCAGGCACTGCAGGCCATGCGCACGAAGGCCTCGTCGCATTGCAGGCTCTTAGTACACTAATGGAGGAAGCTACAAAAAAATTTTTCAGCCAAATCCATGATGACGTCTGTTTTGACATCTGCATTTTTCTATTTTTTGTCGTAAAAATTTGGTTAAAATGGTTGACCAAGACTACAAAAAAATTTCAAAAAATCTAAAAATTTGTTTTTAGTGTCTACTAGAAAGGAAGAGTCACCAAAAAAAAATTGGGCAGATTCTGACAACCTTTGTCTCAAGGCCTGTTATTCTGTCATGGAATGCACCACTTGCCCTTTAGTAGTGCCAGATGCATCCTCAATTATTGATTTATTTTCTTAAATCTTTTTCCAAGCATTTCTTCGCGGTGTTTCCCAATCGGTTATGAGTTTCTTAGAATTGAGACCCAGCTCCTTTAATTTTGTCATGACAGCTGCATACTCCTTCTCTGTCAGAGAGCTCATCACAAAAACGGCCAAAGGCCAAAAAATATAGTATGAATGATTTCATGTAGCAAAATGTTGCTCATGCCTACCTGCCCGAATTGGAAGACGGCTAAAACGAACGCATGCTTGCCCCCCTTGGACATTGGGCGCAATGTAAAATGTGCCGTCAGCAGTGAAAGTGTCAGAGGCGTTACAAATAGAAAGCATTCTGTATGATGCGAAAATGAATAATGTGTCCACCCCTGTACCACACGATCCGCTGTAGAGGTCCTCCTTATCCATTTTTGTCCGACCCGAAAAAAACAAAACAAGGCCAACTTATCAAGTTTCCAATTTTTGAGACTGATTTGTTTTGCCAAATCGGTATTTTTGGCTGAGCGATAGCGAAGCCCGTTACTCCAGTGGGGTTGAAAAGTTTTGTCTGTCTGTCTGTTTGTCTGTCTGAGTGCGTGTGTGTGTGTGTGTGTGTGTGTGTGCACTACTCCTCCTAAACGGCTCAGCCTATCTGGCTGAGATTTTGCAGGGTCATTTGATATGTCCTTGGCTCGCCACACATCAAAATGCAGCTTTCTATCTCAATCCATTCGGTCATATAAGCCAAAAAACACTCCAAAAACGACAGAAAAAAGACAACTTTTTGGTACTTTCAACTTTTTGTCAAGTTTCATATCGTTTCATATGTTTTTGAGGCTGCTGATGACGTAAATAGAACCCGTCCGGGCCACCGACCGAAAGTTAAATCCCATTGGTGTAGATTTTGATGACCAAATACTATTTTTTGAGGGGATCACGCCCATCTCTACGGCCTGCCTAGGGAAGCAGCCTGCCGGAGGCAGGTTAGCGCCGCAGGCCAAGGTAGGTGAATACACCAGGCGTGGATGGTCGAAACTGGCGCAGCATCGCGAAGCCTGTTACGACAAGACACGGTCTGGCGTACACCTACCTTGTTTAATGTAGCCAATATCCTCAGTTAAGGGGGGACACTCACTAAAAAGTTTCTAGCTGATTCGCTCCTAGTGGTGCAAATTTCGCACTTTCGCAGTGTGAAAATGGACCACTCCTGGAGGTGCTAATTTTGCACTACAGAGTGCAAAGTAGTAAGTCGATAGCACTCCCCAGTGCAAAAGTGAAACCAGGGGTGAAAAACGCCAAAAGTGCTAATTTTACCCCCCATAGTGTGATTTTTACTCTTTGAAGTGCAATTCTTCATTTCAGAGTGTGTTAAAACAGCAAGTTCTCTTTGGGGAAAGGTTCAATAGACTAAAGAAGAAAGGCTTATGGTATGTCAAGTTTAATTAAATCCATAAAATTAAACAGAGTCAAAGCTACTGAGGCTTTAATTTCACAAATTCAAAACTATCCATGAGGAAATAAAAACAATAAGTTTTTATTACAGAAGAGTAACTCCACCCCAAGGAGGACCGAGAACTGGGATTGGGTCACGGATTCGGTTCAAACTTTGTGGGTTCAATAGGTACCACTAGGACCTAAAAACCCCCAAAGGAAAGTTGGCTAGCTCAAACAGAACCTGAGATATTTGCATTTTTCTAAATTTGACTAATTTAGCATAAAATTGTCGCTTTCTGATTTTTTTTATGGTAAAAGTTGTTCGCTTAGTTCTGGCTTATGTTTCTTCTTTCTAGTCGTAAAAAAAGAAGAAAAATGGTGGTAGGCCAAGTTTTGTACGTTGCTTGGTTTGGCCTACTCTAGCAATTTTGTCGAATTCATCGAAACTCTCATACCCAAAATACTCCACCTTGGATTTGACCCTGGTACGTCTCATTTCACTTCTTTTACTCTAATAAACAATTGCTATGTAGTCCTTAGCACCAACAATTCCATGTAAGCCAGAAAAATCAAAAACACCATTTTTCAATTTTCTACTTTGACCTATTTTGGGCACTTTTGTTAAGATTAGGGCTTCTACATGATCTTGGGCGACAGGAAAGATCCTCCCTGCCCTCAAATTAGATAGTATCAACACAAACAAAGAGACCCAAACTCTAGGTGCACTAAAAATTTATAAGGAAATTGTTTCGAGCAAATTTTGCAGGTTTACGAGGGGTGTGAGAAATTTAAATCGGAGGAAAATGTAATGCTTCAGCCAAAAGTGGATTTGTGGTTCATTAGTTAGCTTTCTCAAGTAGGTTTGGTGCCCTTTTAACCCTGAGAATGTTCCTCCTTGATAATCAGAGTTAAAACCCTGTTTTGTTATGGGGTTGTTGGACTTACGATTTCAACTCATAAACAAAGTAATGATCCATTTATTTAGGTTGCTTGCAATATGTAAGTTCAACCGCTTAGTCTCAATAACTGAGCCTGGTTCCATTTGGTTTGTAAATTTTTGAGACCAGCCAGATGACTAAGACTAAGCGGTTGAACTTACATATTGCAAGCAACCTTAGTAAATGGATCATTACTTTGTTTATGAGTTGAAATCGTAAGTCCAACAACCCCATACCAAAACAGGGTTTTAACACTGATTATCAAGGTGGCACATTCTCAGGGTTAAAAGGGCACCAAACCTACTTGAGAAAGCTAACTAATGAACCACAAATCCACTTTTGGCTGAAGCATTACATTTTCCTCCGATTTAAATTTTTCACACCCCTTGTAATCTTGCAAAATTTGCTCAAACAATTTCCTTATCAATTTCTAGTGCAACTTGAGTTTGGGTCTCTTTGTTTGTGTTGATACTATCTAAATTGAGGGCAGGGAGGATCTTTCCTGTCACCCAAGATCATGTAGAAGCCCTAATCTTAACAAAAGTGCCCAAAATAGGTCAAAGTAGAAAATTGAAAAATGGTGTTTTTGATTTTTCTGGCTTACATGGAATTGTTGGTGCTAGGGACTACATAGCAATTGTTTATTAGAGTAAACGAACTGAAATGAGACGCACCAGGGCCAAATCCAAGGTGGAGCATTTTGGGTATGAGAGTTTCGATGAATTCGACAAAATTGCTCGAGTAGGCCAAACCAAGCAACGTACAAAACTTGGCCTACCACCATTTTTCTTCTTTTTTTACGACTAGATAGAAGAAACATAAGGCAGAACTAAGCGAACAACTTTTACCCTAAAAAAATCAGAAAGCGACAATTTTACACTAAATTAGTCAAATTTAGAAAAATGCAAATATCTCAGGTTCTATTTGAGCTAGCCAACTTTCCTTTGAGAGTTGATAGGTCCTAGTGGTACCTATTGAACCCACAAAGTTTGAACCGAATCCGTGACCCAATCCCAGATCTCGGTCCACCTTGGGGTGGAGTTACTCCTGGGATATTTCGCGATGTTAGGTTCTTCAGTAACCGGTCGTTTTCGCCCGCCAAACCAACATTTTTGTGCCCTTGACGCACGTAATTCAAACTCACGCGCCGCATGGGAACCAATGAGAGGCGAGAAACTTCGCACTTTTCCCGGGTGAAACATTTTTGCACTTACAAGTGCACTCACTCACCGACTTAGCACTTTTGGGTCCATTTTCGCACTTAGAAGTGCAAACAAGCGCTGATTGCACCGTCGAGAGTGATTTTGGCAGTTCGCACTGGCGAAGTGCGAATTTAGCACTGTCGGGAGTTAAATTTGGAAGGGAACTTTTTAGTGAGCATCACTCCAAAAACAGTGCTCTTGTAAAAACGTCATAAAAACGAAACGGAAAGAGAAAAATTGTTCATATTTTAACAGATAAAGTATAAAACAACACAAAGTCAATCCGCCAGGGCAGTACAGCGCTTTCGTTGAAAATGCATTTTTGAGTGTTAGGTTAGACCATTTCGCACTGTTGCAGCGCTGGACGCCAAACGGTTCGACCTAGAACATTGAAATTTGGTGACAGCCTTCCTGAGATGTCTGGCTGTGGTGGGTACCTCAATCACATTTCAAAAATCATTTAAAGTTGTATTTGTAACATACCAAAAAAAATTGTAAAATTTTTTGGGTCAAAATTGTTCAATTTTAAACGTTAAAAAAATAATAAAAATTGACCAATGCAAATTATTTTGCTACCCACCATAGCGGCATGCCGTAGGAGCTTCCATGCTAAATCTCCCCACTGTAGCTCAAAAACTGCGCCCTAGAGGCCTGCAACCGTTTGCAATTTCATGTTCCGAGAAAAACGCGATCAAAGTTGGGGAAACTGGGCTTTTCCCCTACGCATGTTTGCGGCGCACAACCTCCTAGAACTGCAATTTTTTGAATTCCGGAATGCGGTTTCCGCCATTCGACGCAGAAAGTAATGGTCTATAATATAAACTAATAAAAAAAAGTTGTAATTTTTGATCATTTTGGAGTGATGTCCCCCCTTAATGCGCATCAAATATGCAGTTCTTACTCTATCGTGCATTTTCCTCCAGCAAGTGGGCAGTATCGTACAAATTTTCCGGGCACCTTGGCTTTATGACTCGATACCTGAGAGTGTCACGCACTTTTTTGGCTGAGCGATAGCGAAGCCCGTTACTCCAGTGGGGTTGAAAAGTTTTGTCTGTCTGTCTGTCTGCGTGCGTGTGTGTGAGCACTACTCCTCCTCAACGGCTCGGCCGATCTGCCTGAGATTTTGCAGCGTCATTAGGTATGTCCTTGGCTCGCCACACACCAAAATACAGCTTTCTATCTCAATCCATTCGGTCATATAAGCCAAAAACACTTCAAAAACGACAGAAAAAATACAACTTTTTTGGTACTTTCAACTTTTTGTCAAGTTTTATATCGTTTCATATGTTTTTGAGGCTGCTGATGACGAAAATAGAACCCGTTCGGGCCACCGGTCGAAAGTTAAATCCCATTGGTGTAGATTTTGATGACCAAATACTATTTTTTGAGGGGATCACGCCCATCTCTACGGCCTGCCTAGGGAAGCAGCCTGCCGGAGGCAGGTTAGCGTGGATGGTCGAAACTGGCGCAGTATCGCGAAGCCTGTTACGACCAGACACGGTCTGGCGTACACCTACCTTGTTAATTGTTACTCTTTGAATCATCTCGCTGCCTGTTTCTCCAATCCGCGCCTGGCGTACTTACCTTGACCTGCGGCGCTAGGCAATGGCTTGTCCGTCGTCGGTTACTTCTTACCTGTTAAGTGACCCCAGAAACTCTTCAACTTGTTCAAGCTGGGGATCTCCGCCCTCCAGACCCCCCTCTCTTCAAGACAGAAGTGATCTGCCTGCAGAAAACTCGATTTTTCGCCGTTTTTTAGGTGTTTTTCGGCTATAAAAACTGAACCAGCTGAGCTAGGGTTGTGAAATTTCGCGTGTGCGGAGCCAAGGATATACCCGAAAAGTGTGCAAAATCTCACCGAGATCGGCCGAGCCGTTCAGGTGGAGTAGTGCGGACACACACAGACAGACAGAAAAAACTTTTCAACCCCAGTGGAGTAACAGGCTTCGCTATCGCTCAGCCAAAAAGCACGCTAAATGAAAATTTCAGTTCAAGGAGGCGACCAAATAGAGACTGTTACGGCTGGCATAGTGGCACCGGCCTCGTGGCTATAAAAATGCCAATGAATGCTGAAACCTTTTTGCCACGAATCAAAGAAAATATTGTGACAATACACATTTGGCCTGCAGCTAAAGGAATCCATCGAAAACTTTGAATGAAAAGTTACTGGGGCAGAAGTGCACAAACGAGTACGTACGACTCAGACTTAAAACTGTTAAGAGTTACATTGAAGCTGCATCAAGAGAACTAGTAAAATACGAAACCCCTTACAGAAAAGAAAACCCATACACAGCTTGCTCAGTATCGAGGCCGCAGGCCTTTCCCTGGCCAGTGTCTTGGTTCAAGAAGCGACTTTTTCGGTGAGGGGAACTTTAACACTCACAGAGGATACAACTAATCCTCATCTGAAAGGGGCCCGAAGCAGTAGTCTGAACAATCGCCACCACCAAATTGAAAACACCCGAATGTACCCATGATCACACTCATAGGAACGTCAGACATCTGTTTGGAGTATTCCATTAATACATCAGAAGCCCCTAGCCGCCATCTGAGTGAGTACCTCGAGTGTTCCCCTCGGCACAAAGAAACTACGACGCAATTGAGGACAGGGTTATTCAACTTCTCAGCGAGGTCAAATGCCACCCTCAATGAGCATATCGCCGCTTCCTTGAGGGGCGGCCGTTGTCCCTGTCTAGTTCGGTACACGTTAAGAGCAACGTCCTCCAAGTTGCGCAGCTGCCTACACGCTTTGTAGTCAGAGCCCTCGGGCGTCCACGTCAAACACGCGGAGGGCGTGCGCCAGGTCACCGATAAGTCCGAGGGGCAGTTCTGAGTTGTCGCCGTCGCGAGGGCATTGTGCCTCGAGGCGCAGCTCTCGCAGTTCCCGTAATTTACCGGACAGCTGACCGTCGTAAGTCGCGCAGCGGCCTGTGGTGACCTGCAGTTTCCGCAGGAAAACAAGTCACTCTTTCGTCTCCCCACGAAAAGGAGCAGCTTGGTCAAGCCCGTCTGTCGTGCTATAAAGTTAACAACGGGAGACACTGCACTCCCACCCACACCCTCCCCCGAACACAATACGTCATCTAGCATAAAGAGAGCTCCGCGAACGACAGCTTCGCTCCGGCGCAACGCCGAGCACACTTTGGAAGAAAGCAAAGGCATAATTTTAAGAGATTTGAGCGCGAGTCCATGCAGCAAGACGCGAGCCTCGTTGGAACCGCAATTGCCTATGACGTGCGCAACCCCAGACCACGACTCCAAGTCCTGAGCCAATCGGTACCACGGCTTGCCGACCAAAGGTACGGAATCCAACAGGATTTCACCATCAGTCAGCTCAGTGGCGTGCGCAGAAATTTTGAAAGGGAGGGGTCAGGCCACGCTTTTTGCCTACTTACAAGGGGGAAAGTGACGCAATTTGCCTACCTTCCAGGCGGCTGTAGAAGTCTCAAAATTTTGTCAGGGTTACTTTTGACCCTCAAACCTTGAACTGCTAAAAGCCTGAGCCTCATGGAGACCTTCTCCACACTTCATTATGAATCCATGAAACACAACAATCTCATTAAATTGTAGACTAATATGAATCCCTGAAAAACAACAATCACATTAAGTAGGGTACTTTCGTAGATCCCTGAACCGGAAGCACACAGACGCCATGTTGGCGGAAGTAGATCCTAACTTGACATGGGAAAGAGACGTTCGTCAAAGGTATCGGCCACACTTGTACATAAACAGTCGTTTGATACTTGTTTGGGGTGCATATGTGTTTCGCGAGCAACATTTGTACAGCTTGGCTATAGTTTTGGATCCGAAGAGAGGTTAGTTTCCGGCCAATTTGGCGTCTGCGGGTCTGCTTGCTTCCGGTTCAGGGTTCTACGAAAGTACCTTATTGCTAACTTTAACAAGGTAGGTGTACGCCAGACCGTGTGTTGTCGTAACAGGCTTCGCGATGCTGCGCCAGTTTCGACAATCCACGCCTGGCGTATACACCTTCCTTGGCCTGCGGCGCTAGCCTGCCTTCGGCAGGATGCTTTCCTACTCAAACTGTAGAAATGAGCGTGATTCCCCCAAAAATTAGAATTTGGTGTTCAAAAATCTTCACTAATAGGGCTGAACTTAAGGTCGGGGGGTCAGAATGGGTTCTATTTTCGTCATCAGCACCCTCCTAGACATAGGAAACGATATAAAACTTGTCAAAAAGTTAAAAGTACCAAAAAAGTTATTTTTTTTCTGCCGCTTAAGTGTTTTTTGGCGAAAATGACCGAATGGATTGAGGTAGGAGGCTGAATTTTAGTGTGTGTCGAGCCAAGGACATACCTAATGACCCTGCAAAATCTCAGCCAGATCGGCCGAGCCGTTCAGGAGGAGTGGTGCGCGCACACACGCACACAGACCGACAGACAAAACTTTTATACCCCACTGGAGTAACGGGCTTCGCTAACGCTCAGCCAATCACATAGATATGCGCTTTTAACAATGGGCGAAAGAGCGAAATTGCCCAAAAGTCAAGCTTCTTTAGAAACAAGGTAGGTTTACGCCAGACCGCGTCTTGTCGTAACAGGCTTCGCGATGTCTCGCGGCATGTTCCTCCAATCCGCGCCTGGCGTACCTACCTTGGCCTGCGGCGCTAGCCTGCCTTCGGCAGGCATTGGCTTGTCCATCGCCGGTTACTTCTTACCGTCAACGGGGGTAACTTGGGACACTTTTTCACGTTTTTTGAACGCCAGAGGCAAGATTCTTAACCCAGACCATTGGATCCTAACTATGTTAAAGTTTGACCCTTTCCCCATGATTTCATGCTTGCCTGGTTCATTTGCCTCGATCATATCGTTTACAAGCGGTCTCGAAAGAGTGTCCCAAGTTACCCCATGACCGGGGGTAACTTGGGACAGTAGGTAATAAGGTACATTCCCATGCATCTATTGATGTTAATGGATATAATAAATTTAAGTCACAACATGTAGACCTAGAATTCAGGCCTGGGAAAACTTGTACGGCCGATATTGGAATATATCTAGGGCTCTGCGTGGAACTCTTTTTTCTACTGGTATTTTCCAGGCATTTTGTGAAAATTTCAAAATATGGATTACTAGAAGACAAAGCTGCAGAGCAAGGCATCTCTTTCCATCATCAGCGTAATATCCGAAGTTGAAGTTATGTCAGAGACCGGGTCAGTCAACTCCTAGGAGGCTAGGACTGCTGGAAAACATGAGGAAAAGACTGTCCCAAGTTACCCCGTAAAATTTCGATTTTTGATAAATTGAAGTCTGGATCGAAGATGGGAACAATATAATGAACGCCCTTTTGCGAACGTTATTGTCTGTGTATGATCTAACAACCCACAGAGACTAATAGGCGAAATCTGCATTTCAATCCTTGCACTAGGGTCAACTTGTCTATGTTTGACATATTTTGTCAAATACCCTATTATGAAGTTTCCCGTTTCTTAATTACTAATTGTGATGTTAGGCACCTTTTCCACCTTTCCGCGCGTGTCCTCAGGCCTCTGAAACAAAACCCTGCCGCGGGTTTGACGCTAGGAACCCCCGTCGCTGAATGGCAGCACCAACAAGCTGTACAGAGCAGACTGTCCCAAGTTACCCCCGGTGTCCCAAGTTACCCCCGTTGACGGTACGTGTTGCATCCTGGAGGGCTCCGCCCCCCAGACCCCCTTTCTTTAAGACAGAAGCGCTCTGCCTGCAGAAAACTCGATTTTTCGCCGTTTTTAGGTGTTTTTCGGCTATAGAAACTGAACCAGTAGATCTAGGATAGTGATATTTCGCGTGTGCCGAGTAAAGAACACACCTTATGAGCCTGCAAAGTCTCAGCCAGATCGGCCGAGCCGTTTAGGAGGAGTAGTGCACACACGCAGACAGACGGACAGAAAAAACTTTTCAACCGCACTGGTGTAACAGGCTTCGCTATCGCTCAGCCAATTACATGAAGAAGTTACGGTTACGGTCTTCTTGTAAAGAAAGATAGGCTGCCATTCTCGAGCCCTTGGGAGTCAGTTGGTCAGGACGTTTTGCCCCACAAAGCACCGCCATCTTCTTCAGTACAGCAGGTCCTTCAATAGTAGTTTGTCCAGATGTGGCAAATAATTTTGGACTTCAACTAATGTGACTCACAATATTTCGATAGTGCTTTAAACTTTTGACTGCTTTTTGAAGGATAGGGGTAAAAGTCCCCCCCAAAACCCCCCTTTCAAGTAAGGGTCGACAAGGTTGATTCGCTGGGCAAACTGCATGACTTTTTGGTTTCACCCCCCTTTAAAATTTTGTGGCAAATTTTTGTCAGATTACGACCTCCACCGGGGCAGAGGTCGAATGGGTCCTATTTTTATTACCAGCACCCTGGCAGGGGCCGAACGTGTAACCAGGGTCGCTGTCTAAAGACCTGCTAGTTTTTGACTTGATGCGGCAGCCAGCAGCCGCCCGCCACACCGTAATGACCAAATGGATTGAGATAGAAAGCTGCTTTTTGGTTTGTGGTGAGCCAAGGACATACTTAATGACCCTGCATAATCTTAGCCAGATGGGCCCGAACCGTTCAGGGGAGTAATGCACGCACACACGCACGCAGAAAAAAAATTTTTAAACCCCCCACTCACGAAAAAAAAAATCCGTACTTTTGTACGGAAATGGTACAGAAAAATATAGTATACGGAGGTACGGAGAAAAGTACGGAACGTTCCGTATTTTGCTCCTTTCCGTATTTGGCAAGTACGGACGGTCCAGGAAAATTTAGTGACCGGACATGTTCCGTACTTTTTTCTCACAATGCTGGAGTAACGGGTTTCGCTATCGCTCAGCCAATAATATCTGTTGCTGCATGTAGAAAAATTTGCTCATGCCTACCTGCCCAAACCCGGGAAAGGGACGGCTAAAACGAACGCTTGCTTGCCCCCTGGGACATAGGACACAATGTAAAATGTGCCGTCAGCAGCGAAAGTGTCAGACGAGTTACAAATATAAAGCATTCTGTATGATGCGAAAATGAGTGATGTGTCCATCACCCCTGTTTCACACTTCCTCATCATCCATTTTTGTCCGACCTGAAAAAAACAAACAAAGACAACTTCTAATCTTTCCAAATGTTGAGACTGATTTTTTTCCCTCTTGGTATTTTTAATGTAGCCAATATCCTCAGTTAATGCGCATCAAATTTGCAGTTCTTACCCTATCGTGCATTTCGGTCAGACAGACAGCCAAGCAGCATCGTCGCCTCAACAGCAGGCCATATGAGTGTGAAGGAGAGAGAGAGAACCAGAGCAGGAGAGAGAGAATGAGAGAGAGAGAGAAAGAGAGAGAGAGAATAGGCGGGGTGGCATGCGGGGCGGGGCCAGCAGGGACTTCTACGAGCGTGGCGGAATTGGCGCGGAGACGAAATGCCGAAAGGGTCTTCGGTTCGGGGCGTCATTGGCCGCACCAACCAATACAGCGCTCTGCCGGGGCCTGTCCCTCGATCCTCAACAGAGGCAGAGACGGGGCGAGGGGGATAAAGAGACGGATATAGGGGGTCAGGAACACGGGCTGGCGTTGCGGACCGAGGCGGGGCGAGCCAGCGCAAAGCGGGGCAGGGCAGTGCACTCTATCAAGATGTCGTACTTACCGAGCTCTGAGGTGGTGCGGAGGCTCACACGTTGCGCGGCAGCTGGCCCGGTCCGTGAACACGAATCTGAAACGAAGCAGAGGAGCCGTGAGGTTAGATGCAGAGCACGGGCTGGTGGTGGAGGGAATGCCGTGGGCGGGGCCTGCGTACTGGGCGTGCTGTCCCGCGCTCCCGGCACTGCTTGGGATGCACAGCGCAAAAGCAGATTGCCCAACCATGTTTAGTTTGTTATGCGGCGGCTCAGAACGGGCAGGAAAGGGTGGGGGGCTCAGACAAAGCACAGGGCTACACGCAGGGTTCGGGCCCAAGGCAGTTCCAGCGGCCCCACGGCGTGGCGTTTGGCGGCGACAACAATATCATCGTCGCCTACTCGCGCAACAACTGCGTGTAGCTAACCCATGTGGGAAAGGGCCGCACCTCCTACTTGCAGCCACTCGCGGCCGGCCCAACAATTGCTGCCCCCCACCTTCATGTGGGGCCATTTTTACACGCCTACATGCCTCCGAAGGGTATAAGTTTTTTTCCAAAAATTTCAAGAAATAAATGTCTGATCGTCCAAATGTGGGAGAGGGCCCGACGCACCCGGGGTGTGCGGCGAGCCGGGCAACTTCACCATCTCCACCAAGGGCTGCGGCGCGGGCGGCCTGTCCATGGCCGTGGAGGGTCCCAGCAAGGCGGAGATCAGCTGGGCCCCGACAAAAAGGACGGCACCGTGTCCGTTCGTACCCGCCCACCGCCCCCCGGGGAGTACAAGATCACCGTCAAGTTCGGCAACAAGCACTCGCGGCCGGCCCCAAAAATGGCTGCCCACCACCCTTTATGTGGTGCCATTTTGACACGCCTACATGCCTCCGAAGGCGTGTCTAGCTAACCCTGCGAGGAAAAGCCGCCATTCTCACTCAACCAAAAGGGAGCCTTCACTGACGTGGCAAACACCGATCGCCTACGGCCGCCACTGCTTCCCCGAATGCACCCCTGAGCCTTGTCTGAGTCGTCACACCTCCTAAGTTTTTTCATCATTGCCACATCACTGATACAAGTGCAACTTACGTTGCCCTACTAAAGCACAGCGACGCACTTACCGAACGCACAGACGCTGCTGGCCGTTGCGAAACTGTAATGCTGCAGACGAGGGTCCGTGGACGCTGCCTTCCGGCGGCCGGCCGTCACGACACTGCAAGAACAAGGAGACTCATACCTGTTAAGCACACGCGGAAATTATAACCATTGAGACAAGGTAGGAGTACCCCAGACCCCCTCACAGGCTTCGCGATGCTGCGCCAGTAACGACAATCCACGCCTAGCGTTTACACCTACCTCGGCCTGCAGCGCTTCCTGCTTGCCTTCGGCAAGCCGTCACTGCAGAAGTAATGAGAACAGCACTCCGTGATAAAAGATAAACCCGCCCCCGGTGCCCCTGTATCCGCGCTTGTCTCCAGAAAACCATGAAGACCACATGCATCAGATAACTTTTCTTTGTTTCGACGAGACAAGACAATGTATGTACGACACATCTTGACTATCCACATGGCCGCGTAGCCTTCAACATGACCCAAAGTATACTGAGAAAATTTTTAAAAACCCGCCCCCCCCCCTGGAGCAAGGGCCCTTGAACTGCCTGCGAAGAGGGAGTCTCGACTCCCTCTGTGGGTTGGCGAGCAGAGCAGGTCTTCGAAATGTACACGGTAAAAACGGTACCTGGTTTTCCCAGGAGCCCTATGGCGAAGACATAGGCGATTTCCAGGGGGTTCCTGGGAAAACCAGGAACCGTTTCTACCGTGTATTAGCACCCTCGATCAACGATTAAACGGAAACAATATAGAGAAACTAGTTCACGATGAAAGGACAACCAGTTCACCTGCGCGACATGTCCTAAATGAACTCACGTATCTCCAGCAGACTGATAGAGCCATCGTATCTCCCGGACGCCGGTGGAACTACCGTACTCCGGTGGCGCCGATAGAAAAGACGTAATTCGGGAGATCTGGCAAGACTATTGTATCGCTTTTTAGGCGTGTTTTAGGAGATTGAATTGAAAGGTTAAGGGCCCGCTAAAGGCTCGGCGGAGGGCGCGTTTGGAGCCGGCCGGAGGCCCGCGAGGCCTCCGCGCGGCGATACATGTGTCTCGATTGCGCCCAAACGCGTTGTCGGATCGAGTTGAAACTTTGCAGGGGCACTCGAGATGAACCAGCCTCAACGCCAGCCTGTTAAAAAAAATTTCCCAAAAATTTTTAGTTTGGCTAAAATTAGCCGAAACTCCCCCGGGTCTTCCAGCCAAAATACGGGAAAAAGCGTTCAACAGTGTTGTAGCCACTAGCTCCAATAAGAAGTTCCTGTAACCCGGTTTCAATACCTTGAACGGTGTGGCCGGAAACTGTTAAACGCCGAACGAAAATCGGGACTTAGCCGCTGGAGGCGCGCCGAGCCTAGGCCGACTAGGCGAATCAAAGGACCGGCCCCGAGGCCCCCGCCGCCCCTCCCGCACCCCGCCGGCCCTGCACTGCACCGACGGGCTCCCTTTGTCTGCGCCCGGCCGTCTGGCCCGGCGCCTGCCTGCCCTTAGGGGGGCGTCCGCACCACGTGTTTTTGCATTGTCTCTGCCGAACTGGTAGCGGCAGACCTGAGTGACAGAGAAGGCACAGCGGCTGCAATGCGGACGCTACTCAGAGAGCTCTGGCGAGGAGGCCTCGATGCGGTCCCAGCCGAACCCGAGTCAGCCGCCTCTACGGGTTCTAAGGGGCCCAAAAAACGGCTCGAAAAGTCACCATTTTCAAAATCACATTTTAAAATGCGTTTCAGAACGCGCTGATCGTTTCTATACCTACTAAAATTTTCCGATGCGTTGCCGCCAAAATTGCCGTAGAAAGGTCCCCTTTTCACCCAAATTCCTAGTTTTTTCTGCTCTTTACGGCACTATTCTCAAAATACCCCCTTTCTTCCAAATTTCTAAATTTTGTTTCTGCTCCAGTCCCTTTTGTTCGGCAGCGGCAATTGACCTGCTCGAGGGTCGGGCCGCCCAGGCATGTGGCCCCGGACCCCAGCCCGACCCAACCCGGACCCCATTATCGTCAAACAAAAGGGACTGGCGCTCCAACTAAATTTTGAAGAAAAAGGGTATTGTGAGAATGGTGCCGTAATGAGCAGAAAAAACTAGGAATTTGGGTGAAAACGGGATCTTTCTACGGCAATTTTGGCGGTAACGCATAGGAAAATCTTGATAGGTACAGAACTGATCAGCGCGCTTCGAAACGCGCTTTGGATTTGATTTTGAAAATGGTGTCATCATGGGCCAATCTTTGGCACTTGGAGCCTGTGGACTGAGGTTCTGCTTGAACCGCATCGAGGCATCGCAGTAGAGCTCTTAAAAACCCGGACCGCGGGTACCCGGGTCACCCGGGTAAGACCCGGGTTTGCGGGTAGACCCGGGTACCCGGGTTTGCGGGTAAACCCGTGGACCCGGGTCTGCGGGTTTACCCGAAGCCTTGGATCCACCGCCCTAGAAGTAGGCAACACGGCCCACTGGAGCGCACTGCGTGTTGCCTACTGCCAGGGCGGTGGTTCCATGGCTCCTGGTAGACCCGCCGACCCGGGACCCGGGCCCACGGGTTTACCCGCATACCCGGGTACCCGGGTTTACCCGCATACCCGGGTACCCGGGTCTACCCGCGGACCCGGTCCAACCCGGGCGGGCGGGTGACCGGGTAACCCGGGTACCCGGGCAAAAGTCAGAGCCCTACATCGCAGGCCGGCAGGTAGGCTCCCGCCGGCCCAGATGGCCGAGTGCAGCCCGTCGGTGCAGTGCAGGGCCGGCGGGGTGCGGGAGGAGCGGCGGGGGCTTCGGGGCCGGTCCTTTGATTCGCGTTGCCCGGCCTAGCCTGCCGGGACTCGGCGCGCCTCCAGCGGCTAAGTCCCGATTTTCGTTCGGCGTTTAACAGTTTCCGGCCACACCGTTCAAGGTATTGAAACCGGGTCACAGGAACTTCTTATTGGAGCTAGTGGCTACAACACTATTGAACGCTTTTTCCCGTATTTTGGCTGGAAGACCCGGGGCAGTTTTCGGCTAATTTCAGCCAAACTAACTAGGGGTACGCGCCGTTCAGTCTGGGCGCGTAGTGTGGCTGAGCGATGCGAATGGACATTTTTTGTGCACTTTGGACTTTGCTTGAGTAGACGAAATGTCCATCTTATGGGCTCATATTCAGTGAACTTTAGACCAGGGGCACAAATGGAAGTGATTTTCGTTATCAGAACCCCAAACACTGCGGGATCAATGTCAAACTCGTTTTAAAAAATTTTTGGCCCAAAAATTGGTAAAAATTCGGTTAAATATGAGTCGGGGAAAAAGTTTGAAGGTCTTTTTTGAGTTCAGCACACCAAAAACTGCAGGAAACAATGTAAAACTCGACATGAAAATTTTGGTCCAAAATGATCTAATTTGCGATAAAAATATAAGTCTGAAGTCGAAATGAAAGTGATTGTCGTTATCAGCACACCAAAAACTGCTGGGATCAACGTCAAACTCGATTTAAAAATTTTGGCCCAAAAATTTGGGTTTAAAAATTTGGTAATGTGAGTCTGGGAAAATTTTGGAAGTCATTTTTGAGTTCAGCACACAAAAAACTGCAGGAAACAATATAAAACTTGACTTGAAATTTTTGGTCCAAAATGACCTAATATGGGATGAAAATATAGGTCTGGTGTTAAAATTGCCCCAAATTGCGTAGTTTAGATGAAAATGTAGGATTGGCATTGAAATAAATGTAGTTTTTGTTGCCAGTGCACTGCAAACTACATACAATACTTTAGACTCAATTTCTGTATATTGTTCCTATTTGTCTTCATGAAGCACCCTCTGCCGTCCCCAAATTCCCTGATGCCACCCCAAGGCGAATCTCTGAGTCGAGTAAAATTCAATTGCCAGCTTTGAATCGCTTAATTGGCTACTCGTATGCTTGGGTCACTATTCGATAACTTTTTTTTCTTAACCAATGAACTCACAATTTTATAAGTTATATTTATGAAACATTTTGTCATTCTTTCATTGTAAACCCAGTGAATAAAACAATATTGATTGGAACATGTTATCACAGTAAATATTAAGAGAGTCAGTTTAGGGTAGGCTGATCTAAACCAGTTAAGGGGGACCAATTATTGTCAAACCCAGTGATTCGTCACATAGAGCCCAATGCCAAGGCTACCCAAGGCTTAATAAACCGACATAATTATCTTACTCATGTAAACAATACTGAGTAGTCCCAGTTATATTAACTTCGGTGAAGTTAAAGGAATCGTCTCACTAAATCCAATCACCAATTCACTCACCGCTAAAAACCTGAGTCGTCTCTTTGAAACCAATATCAATTCAAACTCTATTAGGATTAAATATACACAACCATACATTGATTTATTTAAAAAACTCATGTTTGTGCTTTTGTACTCTTGTCAGCTTGCAGCATTGCAATAGAATGAATTTCTCGAGTCCAAACTAAGTATGCCTGCCAATTTCAACACAAATTATTTATGCATTTCCCTGATTTCCTCTAGTTTGAAAAAATTTTAAAAAAAGGATGACACTGGAATGAAATAAAAAGATGCACACAATACAAAAGGTCAAAATAAAAACATCCTTTTTTCAATGCTTTGTCAAAAGTGCACTGACCTGAAGATGATTCCCCTCTGACAGGGGAGGGGGGAGAGGGGAACGAAACACGTAAATCATTTTCGAATCCATTCTCCATATTTCGCTGTGTTGGTGTTCCAAAAGGGTTTTAATCATTCTAGAATGTTGAAAAACTAAGGCCGATCTCATTTCCAAACCCTTCTGCTCTTTATTTAGTTTTATTGGCTTATTTGCTTGAGTCCCGTATTTGAGAGCCGTGGACCCGCAGGTATGAGAAATTGGTAAGCGCTGCTGCCGCGCTGCCAACCTAACCACGCTAATGACCTGATTCAAAAATAGGTTTTGATTATTTCAAACGATACTAAACAACGATTTGAAACAAACTCGTGTTGGGGGGTACTAAGGCGACGTTAAATACGAAATCTTGAAACTATAGCCACTGTAGTTGCTGAGAATCGTTGGTGAGTACAAAGTCACAGACAGACGCACGACCAGTCACTTTTCAGCGCGCCCAAACACGGCAAGGGCTTCGCTATCGCTCAGCCGAAAATTTTGGAATTTTTTTGAACAGGCTGGCGTTGAGGCTGGTTCATCTCGAGTGCCCCTGCAAAGTTTCAACTCGATCCGACAACGCGTTTGGGCGCAATCGAGACACATGTATCGCCGCGCGGAGGCCTCGCGGGCCTCCGGCCGGCTCCAAACGCGCCCTCCGCCGAGCCTTTAGCGGGCCCTTAAGTGTGTCCTACAATTTTGGAAAATGAAAGGAGATATTG
This sequence comes from Thrips palmi, assembly GCF_012932325.1. Taxonomy (NCBI): domain Eukaryota; kingdom Metazoa; phylum Arthropoda; class Insecta; order Thysanoptera; family Thripidae; genus Thrips; species Thrips palmi. The sequence continues at coordinate 13,714,384 of NW_023144628.1, read as the reverse complement.
TAGGTTGACAGTGACGTCAATCTCCTTTCATTTTCCAAAATTGTAGGACACCCTTAACCTTTCAATTCAATCTCCTAAAACACGCCTACAAGCGATACAATAGTCTTGCCAGATCTCCCGAATTACGTCTTTTCTATCGGCGCCACCGGAGTACGGTAGTTCTACCGGCGTCCGGGAGATACAATGCAGATACGATATCAGTCTGCTGGAGATACGTGAGTTCATTTAGGACACGTCGTAGCGTATTGTGACAAGTCAGAGCCCTTGCCCGCCTGAGGCACACCCTGCAAGTGAAGTGGATGCATTGGGGAATCCTATGGGTTGGTGCATTTTGAACTAATGTGGAAAAAGTATAATTTGGTTAGGACACAGAAAATAAGACTTAGGGCCTGAAAACCCCCACCCCTAGCCACCCTAACATTCCATAATCCATGGAATATCCATGGAACGTTGTGTCGCTGTCACTGGTCATCGATTTGAACCTAAGCCTCCACGAGCTGACAGAAAACTCGAAGTCGCCCGCCCCCTTCTTACATGTAAGCATAACCCTAACGTCACGTGGAGATGAAACTCTATCAACCAACCCCGGTCAGAAATAGTTATAACCATCATAAAACGAACATAACTTCAAGATTTGACCACGCGTTTTAATCACTTAAACTTACCAACAATGACGATTCTGTGGACCTTATGCACAGAGGAATGTGGATGTTCAGAGGAACGTTGCGAAAACCGACCAGATGTGAGTGAGAAAGCTGTACTAAAATTAACTACCTGATCCTTTCTCAGGGGTTTTTTAAAAAAATTTAACTTCACTTTGTACAGGCTGAAGATGCATTGGAAAGTGAAGAGGATGGTGCAGCTGCGAAGGCTCTGGCGTGGGGGCATGTTTTGAAATCAGTTGACGACGAATTGAGACATTGATTTAAGAAGCTCTCTTTCATTGTCGGGCGCACCCCGTTTGCGCCGCGTCTACCTGAGTGGCTCACGAAAGTGACCATTTGCGCCGGGGCCGGTCAATAAGTGCGCTTGATTCAGGGGGTCGGGGGCCACCCAACAAATGCCCATTTGCGCCGAGCTGTCACGCTGGTTGCCTACCCCGCTGGTGTTAGTCCCTAAGACTAAGTCACTTCCAACATAAACAAGACAATCGTACATGCCAAACACCTGCAGCAAAGCGAGCTCCAGTCTCTCTCTCACACACACACACACACACACACACACACTCAATCACCGATATTTGAATTGATTGACTATGAGGCACTCGCCTCCCTTTGCTTGTTAGCGTCAGAGTCATTGATCCACCCATTTATCCAAAAAAAAATTAAAAAAACAAACTGCACTGTCACCACGACGGAACGTCAGCCCTCGCTTCACCCAAAAACTGACGCTGATGGGCGCGCTCGCTCGGCTCGGCTTGACCGGCTCGGTCCGCCACGCGTCCGTCTGTACGCGTCTGTCCGCTGGCTGGCCGGCCGGCCACCCGGCGCAAATGGGCCGGTCCCGCCACTTGCACGTACGCATTTATTCTCGCCCCCCTAAGTCACCCAGGTAGGCGCGGCGCAAATGGGCATCGGCCTCATTGTCATGCCCAAAAGAGTGGAAGCAATCATGAAAAAGAGGAAAGGAGACTTTGATGAGATGACAACATTGCTCGCAGAAATAGTGAGTTTATGAAAAGTGTTGCTGCAGTTTCTCGCATTTTCTCTTTATTATAGAATGGCTTATCTATGGCCAAAGCTGAAGTACTTACCGATGAAGAGTGGAAATTATTTGAACAACGTTTGGTACAGTGCACAAAATGTGAGCGTAAATTTCATCCGGAGAGGATTGAAAAACATGAGGGCATTTGCCACCGGAGGACTTATTCATAACAAATTACATCAAGAACCTATAAAGCCCCAATCCGACTGACTCACTGACTCACTCACTCATAGAAATGTTTGGGGTGAAGGAGTGGTCGTAGAGACTTGCGGTTTTTTCCATTCGATTCCAAATTTTATGGGAAAATTGGGAAAAATCCCAAAAGTAGAAAATTCCTCACCGTTTCCGAAAAAACCTACTTTATCTACATAAAAGGGGAACAAATTTCACACCGTTTCCGAGCAAACCTACTCAATTTAAAAAAAGGGGCCCGACCGACTAAAAATTTTTATTCGCCCCATCGGTAGGTCTGGTCGAGACATTTCCGAATCTGTGCCGCAATCGGGTCCTCGTCACCGGCAACATCCTCAAAAACGATAAAATGGGCCTAAATTCAAAAAAATCCACTCAATCTTAAAAAAAGGGGACCGACCGACTGAAAATTTTTATTCGCCCTATGGGTTAGGTCTGGTCGAGACATTTCCGAAACTGTGCCGCAATCGGGTCCCCGTCACCGGCAACATCTTCAAAAACGATTAAATAGGCCTAAATTCAAAAAAATCCACTCAATCTTAAAAAAAGGGGACCGACCGACAAAAATTTTTTTATGCGCCCCATGGGTAGGTCTGGTCGAGACATTTCCAAAACTGTGCCGCTTGGGGTTCCCGTCACCGGCAACATCCTAAAAAACGATTAAATAGGCCAAAATTCAAAAAAATCCACTCAATCTTCAAAAAAGGGGACCGACCGACTAAAAATTTTTTTTTCGCCCCATCGGTAGGTCTAGTCGAGACATTTCCGAAACTGTCCCGAAATTTGGGTCCCCGTCACCGGCAACATACTCAAAATCAATCATCAATTGTCATCAAGAACCTATAAAGCCCCAAAATCCGACTGACTGACTCCGTCACTCATCAATCAAAAACCTAATACCCCAATCCGACTGACTGACTCACTGACTGACTCCCTCACTCATAAAAATTTTTGGGGTCAAGGAGTGGTCGTAGAGACCTGCGGGTTTTTCCATTCGTTTCCCAAAATTTTTTGGGGAAAAATTGAAAAAAATCTCAAAAGTTAAAATTTCTCACTGTTCCCGAGCAAACCTACTCAATGTTCAAAAAAGGGGACCGAATGACAAAAAAAATTTATTCGCCCATGGGTAGGTCGGGTCGAAATTTCCGAAACTGTGCCGAAATCGGGACCCCGCCACCGGCAATTGGGCAACCATCATCAAAAAATGTTTATACCCCCAAATCCTGCGCCCCAATGCCCTAGCTCCGGCTCCCTCCATCCAACCTCTTCCTTCCTCTGCAGGGTTGCTGCATCACCTGCTAGCCGGCTCCGGTGCTAAAGAAAATTAAAACTAACATTAATTTTTGTTTAAAAATGATTGTACTGTGATTTTTTTTCAGAAAGATCTCTTTTTCCCCTCTTTAGGTTGCTTGAGTTGCTTGAGTTTTTCATTTTCTTTGTTAAGAGGATTGGGGCTATGTTGCACATGTCTCGGGCGAGACCCAGCAACAGTGCATGAAGATTATAAATCAAAACCTATAAAGCCCCAATCCGACTGACTCACTCACTCATAAAAATGTTTGGGGTGAAGGAGTGGTCGTAGAGACTTGCGGTTTTTTCCATTCGTTTCCCAAAATTTTTAGGGGAAATTTTTGGGGAAAAATCCCAAAGTAGAAAATTCCTCACCGTTTCCGAGAAAACCTACTTTATCTACAAAAAAGGGGGAACAAATTTCACACCGTTTCCGAGCAAACCTACTCAATCTTAAAAAAAGGGGACCGACCGACTAAAAATTTTTATTCGCCCCATCGGTATCTGGTCGAGACATTTCCGAATCTGTGCCGCAATCGGGTCCTCGTCACCGGCAACATCCTCAAAAACGAAAAAATAGGCCTAAATTCAAAAAAATCCACTCAATCTTAAAAAAAGGGGACCGACCGACTGAAAATTTTTATTCGCCCTATCGGTAGGTCTGGTCGAGACATTTCCGAAACTGTGCCGCAATCGGGTCCCCGTCACCGGAAAATCTTCAAAAACGATTAAATAGGCCAAAATTCAACAAAATCCACTCAATCTTAAAAAAAGGGGACCGACCGACAAAAAATTTTTATGCGCCCCATCGGTGGGTCTGGTCGAAAATTTCCGAAACTGTGCCGTAATCGGGACCCCGCCACCGGCAATTGGGCAACCATCATCAAGAATGTTTATAGCCCCAATCCTGCGCCCCAATGCCCTAGCTCCGGCTCCCTCCATCCAACCTTTTCCTTCCTCTGCAGGGTTGCTGCATCACCTGCTAGCCGGCCCCGGGGCTAAAAAAAATCAAAAACTAACATTAATTTTTTTTTTAAAAATGATTGTACTGTGATGTTTTTCAGAAAGATCTCATTTTACCTCTTTGGGTTTTCTTGAGTTGCTTGAGTTTTTCATTTTCTTTTTTAAAGGGATTGGGGCTAGTTGCTACATGTCTCGGCGAGACCCGCAACAGTGCATAAAGATTATCAATCAAGAACCTAAAAACCCCCAATCCGACTGCCCTCACTCACTCATAAAAAATTTTTGGGGTGAAGGAGTGGTCGTAGAGACTTGCGGTTTTTTCCATTCGTTTCCCAAAAATTTTAGGGGAAAAATTTGGGGAAAAAATCCCAAAAGTAAAAAATTTCCTCACCGTTTCCGAAAAAACCTACTTTATCTAAAAAAAAGGGGAAAAAATTTAAACACCGTTTCCGAGCAAACCTACTCAATCTTAAAAAAAGGGGACCGCCCGACAAAAAATTTTTATTCGCCCCATCGGTAGGTCTGGTCGAGACATTTCCGAATCTGTGCCGCAATCGGGTCCTCGTCACCGGCAACATCCTCAAAAACGATAAAATAGGCCAAAATTCAAAAAAATCCACTCAATCTTAAAAAAAGGGGACCGACCGACTAAAAATTTTTTATTCCCCCTATGGGTAGGTCTGGTCGAGACATTTCCGAAACTGTGCCGCAATCGGGTCCCCGTCACCGGCAACATCTTCAAAAACGATTAAATAGGCCTAAATTCAAAAAAACCCCACTCAATCTTCAAAAAAGGGGACCGACCGACTAAAAATTTTTATGCGCCCCATCGGTGGGTCTGGTCGAGACATTTCCGAAACTGTGCCGCTATCGGGTTCCCGTCCCCGGGCAACATCCTCAAAAACGTTTAAAATAGGCCTAAATTCAACAAAATCCACTCAATCTTAAAAAAAGGGGGACCGACCGACTAAAAATTTTTATTCGCCCCATCGGTAGGTCTAGTCGAGACATTTCCGAAACTGTGCCGCAATTGGGTCCCCGTCACCGGCAACATACTCAAAATCAATCATCAATTGTCATCAAGAACCTATAAAGCCCCAAAATCCGACTGACTGACTCCGTCACTCATCAATCAAGAACCTATATAGCCCCAATCCGACTGACTGACTCACTGACTGACTCACTCACTCATAGAAATGTTTGGGGTCAAGGAGTGGTCGTAGAGACCTGCGGGTTTTTCCATTCGATTCCAAATTTATTGGGAAAATTGAGAAAAATCTCAAAAGTTGAAAATTTCTCACTGTTCCCGAGCAAACCTACTCAATGTTCTAAAAAGGGGACCGAATGACTAAAAAAATTTATTCGCCCCATCGGTAGGTCTGGTCGAGAATTTCCGAAACTGTGCCGTAATCGGGACCCCGCCACCGGCAATTGGGCAACCATCATCAAGAATGTTTATAGCCCCAATCCTGCGCCCCAATGCCCTAGCTCCGGCTCCCTCCATCCAACCTCTTCCTTCCTCTGCAGGGTTGCTGCATCACCTGCTAGCCGGCTCCGGTGCTAAAGAAAATTAAAAACTAACATTAATTTTTGTTTAAAAATGATTGTACTGTGATGTTTTTCAGAAAGATCTCATTTTACCTCTTTAGGTTGCTTGAGTTGCTTGAGTTTTTCATTTTCTTTGTTAAGAGGATTGGGGCTATGTTGCTACATGTCTCTGGCGAGACCCAGCAACAGTGCATGAAGATTATCAATCAAGAACCTATAAAGCCCCAATCCGACTGACTCACTCACTCATAGAAATGTTTGGGGTGAAGGAGTGGTCGTAGAGACTTGCGGTTTTTTCCATTCGATTCCAAATTTTATGGGAAAATTGGGAAAAACCCCAAAAAGTAGAAAATTCCTCACCGTTTCCGAGAAAACCTACTTTATCTAAAAAAAAGGGGAACAAATTTCACACCGTTTCCGAGAAAACCCTACTAAATCTTCAAAAAAAAGGACCGACCGACAAAAAATTTTTTATTCGCCCCATCGGTAGGTCTGGTCGAGACATTTCCGAAACTGTGCCGCTATCGGGTTCCCGTCCCCGGGCAACATCCTAAAAAACGATTAAATGGGCCCTAAATTCAAAAAAATCCACTCAATCTTAAAAAAAGGGGGACCGTCCGACAAAAAAATTTTTATTCGCCCCATGGGTAGGTCTAGTCGAGACATTTCAGAAACTCCCCGCAATCGGGTCCCCGTCACCGGCAACATCCTAAAAACGATATAATAATATTAAAAATAGGCCTAATTCAACAAAATCCACTCTATCTTCAAAAAAGGGGACCGACCGACTAAAGTTTTTTATCCCCCCCTCGGTAGGTCTGGTCGAGACATTTTCGAAACTGTGCCGCAATCAGGCCCCCGGGAAACATCCTCAAAACGTTTAAAATAGGCCTAAATTAAACAAAATCCACTCAATCTTCAAAGAAGGGGACCGACCGACAAAAAAATTTTTTTTCGCCCCATCGGTAGGTCTGGTCGAGACATTTCCGAAACTGTGCCGCAATCGAGTCCCCGTCACCGGCAACGTACTCAAAATCAATGATCAATTGTCATCAAGAACCTATAAAGCCTCAAAATCCGACTGACTGATTCCCGCACTCATCAACAACCTATATAGCCGCAATCCGACTGACTGACTCATCCACTGACTCACTCACCCATATAAATGTTTGGGGTCAAGGAGTAGTCGTAGAGACTTGGGGTTTTTCTCCATTCGATTTAAAATTTTCAGGGGAAAAAAAAAAAAAATACAAAAAGTTGAAAATTTCTCACCGTTTCCGAGCAAACCTACTCAATCATTTAGAAAGGGGACCGAATGACTAAAAATTTTTATTCGCCCCATCGGTAGGTCTGGTCGAGAATTTCCGAAACTGTGCCGCAGTCGGGTCCCCGCCACCGGCAATTGGGAAAATCATCATCATCAAGAATCTATATAGCCCCAATCCGACTTACTGACTGACTCACTCACTCACTTAAACATAGAAATGTTATAGGGGTCAGGGAGTGGTCGTAGAGACGTGCGGTTCTTTCCATTCACCTCTATCCTTGTCAAAGCAGTCTTCAATATTTTCCGGACCTTGTATGCACCCATTGACTGCCACAGTAGCCAATGCAACAAGCTATCTTGGGCAGTGCTATCGTGGGCAGTAAAAGTAGCTTAATTATATGGTCAAAAGCTGTTAAATAGACCTTTCAAAGAAGCAGTACATTTACTTCCTTCGAAAATTTGCCTTTGGTCACCACGGACTTAGTGAAAACTCGCGCTGCTCGCTGGGGGCTCCGCCCCCAGACCCCCGCATGTGTGGGGCGCGTGCCGAAGTATTTTCAGTAAGTCCGTGGTGACCAAAGGCTTTTCTAAGGAAGTAAATGTACTGCTTCTTTGAAAGGTCTATTTAACAGCTTTTAACCATATAACTAAGCTACTTTTACTGCCCAAATAGATAGCTTGTATTGCATTGGCTACTGTGGCAGTCAATGGGTGCATACAAGGTCCGGAAAAAATTGAAGACTGCTTTGACAAGGATAGAGGTGAATGGAAAAAACCGCAAGTCTCTACGACCACTCCTTGACCCCAAACATTTCTATGAGTAAGTGAGTGAGTCAGTCAGTCAGTCGGATTGGGGCTGTATAGATTCTTGATGATGATGATTTACTCAATTGCCGGTGGCGGGGACCCGACTGCGGCACAGTTTCGGAAATTCTCGACCAGACCTACCGATGGGGCGAATAAAAATTTTTAGTCATTCGGTCCCCCTTTTAGAAGATTGAGTAGGTTTGCTCGAAAACGGTGAGAAATTTTCAACTTTTGGGATTTTCCCCTATTTTCCCATTAAATTTGGAATCGAATGGAGAAAACCGCAAGTCTCTACGACTACTCCTTGACCCCAAACATTTTTATGGGCGAGTGAGTCAGTGGATGAGTCAGTGAGTCAGTCAGTCGGATTGGGGCTATATAGGTTGTTGATGAGTGAGGAGTCAGTCAGTCGGATTGGGGCTATATAGGTTGTTGATGAGTGAGGGAGTCAGTCAGTCGGATTTTGGGGCTTTATAGGTTCTTGATGACAATTGATGATTGATTTTGAGTATGTTGCCGGTGACGGGGACCCGATGGCGGCACAGTTTCGGAAATGTCTCGACCAGACCTACCGATGGGGCGAATAGTCGGTCGGTCCCCTTTTTTGAAGATTGGTGGATATTGTTGAATTTGGGCCTATTTAATCGTGTTTGAGGATGTTGCCGGTGACGGGAACCCGATTGCGGCACAGTTTCGGAAATGTCTCGACCAGACCTACCGATGGGGCGAATAAAAATTTTTAGTCGGTCGGTCTCCTTTTTTGAAGATTGAGTGGATTTTGTTGAATTTAGGCCTATTTAATCGTTTTTGAAGATGTTGCCGGTGACGGGGACCCGATTGCGGCACAGTTTCGGAAATGTCTCGACCAGACCTACCGATAGGGCGAATAAAAATTTTTAGTCGGTCGGTCTCCTTTTTAGCAGATGATACCTTTACTCTTGAAACATACTTACTTAAAACTTTTATACACAAATGAAGGTGTCAGCGTGCTTTTACTCTCGAGTCCAGAAACCAAGGGGTATCCTAACAAAATAATAGGGGCTGGGTGCCGGGGCGGGCTGGTGTGTCTGGCCGGCTGGCGGTGAGGCGCAGCCTGCGCGGAATTCGACAATGCCTCCGCGGTACAGCGCCAGCGGCACCGGGCGTAAACAATGGCACCCTCTCCTCACATTGACAATCCCTCCCCGCCTGGCACGCGCAACAATGCCTCTCGATTCGGCCCGGCCTGGGGCGCTCGGGCTCGGCGGGGGGCGGTGCAAGCCACAGCTCGGCACGGCCAGTACCCAAGTACCTACACCGGCCAGCTCGCTCGGGTCTATGTATTTTTTTTCATACACAATTTTTAAAAACTATCTTTGGAATGAGCCCGCATACTACCCCGTAAAAAACCAAACGAGTATCATCTGCTTTCATTAACGTTCGTTGAATGAGATTTTTGAAGATTGAGTGGATTTTGTTGAATTTAGGCCTATTTAATCGTTTTTGAAGATGTTGCCGGTGACGGGGACCCGATTGCGGCACAGTTTCGGAAATGTCTCGACCAGACCTACCGATAGGGGGAATAAAAATTTTTAGTCGGGTTTGGGCCCCTTTTTTTAAGATTGAGTGGATTTTGTTGAATTTAGGGCCCATTTAATCGTTTTTTTGGGCCCCCCCTTCTATTCGAAAAATAGGGGGAGGGCCCATGCTTTGCCTTTGTGTCTGTGTGTTGTTGTTGTTGTTGTAGTTGTTGTTGTTGTTGTTGGCGTCTGTGTACAAGGAAGGAGTTGAGCTAGAGTAAACCCGATTTGGAGGGTACTTCAGGAGTACCGTCCAAACAAATAATCCGGTGGTGCAAATCCCGTCCGGGTCGCACAAGGGCTGCTGCAGGTGCATCATGGTTTACATGAGCGGGAGGGGGGTTTCCGCCATTTTTGGGGCTAGCAGGGCACATAGGGTTTTTTGGAATCGGGGGGGACGAGACAAGATGAATGGACCTGGTCCCGACCCATCGGCCGCTTTTACGAGTTGGCCAGATCAGGATCTTCAAAAAAAGGGGTCGACCGACTAAAAAAATTTTTTGCAGATTTCGATTGGTCTCAGCAAGACCTTTTCAACGAGGGGGCGGAAAGGGGGTCCAGGGGCCCACTTCGTCTAATAGTCACATCAGGATCTTGAAAAAAAGGGGGGCGACCGACTGAAAATTTTTTCTTAAGTTTTGGATAGGTCTTGGCAAGGCCTCTTCAACGAGGGGTCGGAAGGGGGGTCCAGGAGCCCGCCTTCATGATTATGGGGAAAAAGCGACGGACTCGTTTTGCGCTCCTGCTGTGCCTCTATTGCAAGGAGTTGCTGTAGCATGGCAAATATGGGTATTTTCGGAATGAGGGCGAAGAGACAAATGAAATGGGGATATTCTAAGGACAGTTGGAGTAAAAAAATTAAGGGCTATTGCATATTGTGAATAGAAGGGCGGGCCTAAGTCACGATGGTACATCGATAACTGTGCTTTACCCCCCTCACGGGGTGTGTGATGCGAGCGGGCCGAAGGCCCAGGCCTTCGACTGGCCAAGTTGGGTCTGATGCGAGGGGCCCAAGGCCCGAGGGAAAAGGGCCCCCGGCAGGCCAAACTGGGCCGGCCCCCTGTCGAACCGAGTTGCCGGCGCAGCGAAGCGGAGCTGGCAACTCGGTTCGACGGAAGGGCGGGCCCTAGCTTGTTGAAGATGTTGCCGGTGACGGGGACCCGATTGCGGCACAGTTTCTGAAATGTCTCGACCAGACCTACCGATGGGGCGAATAAAAATTTTTAGTCGGTTGGTCCCCTTTTTTTAAGATTGAGTGGATTTTTTTGAATTTAGGGCCCATTTAATCGTTTTTGAGGATGTTGCCGGTGACGGGGACCCGATTGCGGCACAGTTTCTGAAAGGTCTCGACCAGACCTACCGATGGGGCGAATAAAAATTTTTAGTCGGTTGGTCCCCTTTTTTGAAGATTGAGTGGATTTTGTTGAATTTAGGCCTATTTAATCGTTTTTGAAGATGTTGCCGGTGACGGGGACCCGATTGCGGCACAGTTTCGGAAATGTCTCGACCAGACCTACCGATAGGGCGAATAAAAATTTTCAGTCGGTCGGTCCCCTTTTTTCGAAGATTGAGTAGGTTTGCTCGGAAACGGTGAGAAATTTGTTCCCCTTTTTTGTAGATAAAGTAGGTTTTCTCGGAAACGGTGAGGAATTTTCAACTTTTGGGATTTTACCCAATTTTCCCATAAAATTTGGAATCGAATGGAAAAAACCGCAAGTCTCTACGACTACTCCTTGACCCCAAACATTTTTATGGGCGAGTGAGTCAGTGGATGAGCCAGTGAGTCAGTCAGTCGGATTGGGGCTATATAGGTTGTTGATGAGTGAGGGAGTCAGTCAGTCGGATTTTGGGGCTTTATAGGTTCTTGATGACAATTGATGATTGATTTTGAGTATGTTGCCGGTGACGGGGACCCGATGGCGGCACAGTTTCGGAAATGTCTCGACCAGACCTACCGATGGGGCGAATAGTCGGTCGGTCTCCTTTTTTGAAGATTGGTGGATTTTGTTGAATTTAGGCCTATTTAATCGTTTTTGAAGATGTTGCCGGTGACGGGGACCCGATTGCGGCACAGTTTCGGAAATGTCTCGACCAGACCTACCGATAGGGCGAATAAAAAATTTTTAGTCGGTTGGTCCCCTTTTTTGAAGATTGAGTGGATTTTGTTGAATTTAGGCCTATTTAATCGTTTTTGAAGATGTTGCCGGTGACGGGGACCCGATTGCGGCACAGTTTCTGAAATGTCTCGACCAGACCTACCGATGGGGCGAATAAAAATTTTTAGTCGGTTGGTCCCCTTTTTTGAAGATTGAGTGGATTTTGTTGAATTTAGGCCTATTTAATCGTTTTTGAGGATGTTGCCGGTGACGGGGACCCGATTGCGGCACAGTTTCTGAAAGGTCTCGACTAGACCTACCGATGGGGCGAATAAAAATTTTTAGTCGGTTGGTCCCCTCTTTTGAAGATTGAGTGGATTTTGTTGAATTTAGGCCTATTTAATCGTTTTTGAAGATGTTGCCGGTGACGGGGACCCGATTGCGGCACAGTTTCGGAAATGTCTCGACCAGACCTACCGATAGGGCGAATAAAAATTTTTAGTCGGTTGGTCCCCTTTTTTGAAGATTGAGTGGATTTTGTTGAATTTAGGCCTATTTTTATATATTATTATATCGTTTTTAGGATGTTGCCGGTGACGGGGACCAGATTGCGGCACAGTTTTGGAAATGTCTCGACCAGACCTACCGATAGGGCGAATAAAAATTTTTAGTCGGTCGGTCCCCTTTTTTCGAAGATTGAGTAGGTTTGCTCGGAAACGGTGAGAAATTTGTTCCCCTTTTTTGTAGATAAAGTAGGTTTTCTCGGAAACGGTGAGGAATTTTCAACTTTTGGGATTTTTCCCAATTTTCCCATAAAATTTGGAATCGAATGGAAAAAACCGCAAGTCTCTACGACCACTCCTTCACCCCAAACATTTCTATGAGTGAGTGAGTGAGTGAGTCAGTGAGTCAGTCGGATTGGGGCTTTATAGGTTCTTGATACTTCGGCACGCGCCCCACACATGCGGGGGTCTGGGGGCGGAGCCCCCAGCGAGCAGCGCGAGTCTCTTCACTGAAATTCAAAGGGTGAGACATCTGACCGATTTTCGGTGATGAAAAAAGTATGACCGAAAAAACGGTCACACAAATGTATGACCAAAAATAGGTCAGACATCAGCGGGCTATTGTTTAGCTTGGGGATATATCAGCATTTACCCGTGATACACTATAAAGTATGACCGTTTTTCGGTCATACATCGAAGTATGACCCTTTTTCGGTCGTACATTTCAGTAAGACCGTTTAAGCGGTCAAAAGTATGGTTCTATTTTCAGTGTGGGTTCAATAACTGTCAAAAACGTTAACAAAGCGCTCAAACCCTAGTGTGGCCATCACAGGGCCGGGTCCCTGGCTATCACTGGGCAAACTGCACTGATATTTTGGTTAATTTTTTCTCAAAGAATAAATTTTATTTTGCTGGTTTTCAACCCTGGGAACCTTTACTCTATCCTTCTTGTATGTCCCTGAAAATTTTTATACCGGTATGACGTGCAGGACACACAGTAAAGGGGTTTAAAAGGGGCATCAGTGCGCTAAAAGTGGCCATCACTGGGCACCTTACCCTACAAGCAAATTCTCAATTACTAATGTTGTTTGATTGCAGAATGATGGAATTTCTCTGGATTCTGCAAGAAAATCGAAACAATTTTTACAATTGATAAAAGCAGCAACACCAGCAAGTTTTTTGTAATGACCTGCTGTTGTTCAATTGTACATTGTTGAATCAAAATGTTTGTCCTCTGTGTTGAATCCTGCTACTTGCTTCGACGTTCTAATTAAATTTTCTAAATATTTAAATGAACCATACTGTTAATATTCTTGCGAACCATTTGACCAGTCATGTCCAATATCCATCTGTCTCAAACCAAGTTCAATTAGTGAACCATTCTTGTTTGGTCCCATTCGTGCTGCAACCATGAAAGCTTCTAAGTTCTGATCGTGGTTGTCATCATTGAAATCATCATATTCTTCGCTGACTGTGTGTACATTAGGCAATGAACATTCTTGTAAAACAAAATTTGTTTTCAATATGGGGAATATTGTGTAATGGGTATATAATTGTTTCCACGGCAAATTCTGTTGTGTGAATTGTTCCTCATTTCTCCATGGAATGTGCAATGGCACTTTCTGTTTGTAATATTCTTCAATCTGTTCTTCATCAGTCACCAACGTTATCTTCGGAGATATTCTGAGAATGTTCACTTTCTTCTTTCTTCTGTAATATTTACATGTTTTAAGTGCAGACAAACCATGTAAATGTTGTGGTCTTAACAATTTCACTTTTTCCTGATTTTCTTGTAAGTTGAGCATTTGTAACTAAATCTTGGAGTGATTGTGATTTTGACGATTTATCACCCACAGCAATCCTCCAAACACGAACAAATTCACTTGTCCGCAAAATACTCCCCCTACGGGCTCGACCTATAAGGCCTCGCCTTGAGCTAATACTGTCCCTATGATTCCATTTCGCCATTAAAAGTGGGGGATCAGAATTTATGACTCACCCTGACGATGGCGTCATGTAATGGATTTGAGAGGCGAAGGCATAGGAATGAACATTCGTGACCAGTTGCAGGTGTGACCGTGTGATTCACTGTTAGAAATTCTGTCGTAAATTAGCGACAAAAAAGTCGCTAATTTTCATAGCGACGGAAATCGTTCTTAAACTGCTTCGTCGTAACTGAACGACTAAGAAATTATTTCTCTACGACAATGTCGTAATCGCGATTACATATTTTGACACCTGAAATCCCCGAAAAGTTGGTGAAAAGTTACAATTTTGCTCACTTATTTATGATTTGTGTCGTTCATTTACGATTCATGGCACAAATTTACGACAAGAGTCATAAATGTACGACTGAAGTCATAACTGCACGACGTATTCCAAAGATAATTTACGATTGTTCGTAAACTTACGATTAAGTCGTAAAATTACGACTTAATTCGTTTTAAAACGAAACGTGTTGCTATCAAAGTTAGCGACAAATATGTCGTACATTTACGACTCAAGTCGTATATTTACGACTTAAGTCGTAACAAAATATGTCGTTTAAAAACGACATAATTGTTCTAAAAAATGTCGTAAATTTACGATTATTTTTAACAGTGTTGTCCATCTCGCGACTGCGAGCGAACGTGACCCAACGGGCGCCGGTGTAGGATGGTCTGCCTACGCTGACGGCGTGCGGCCACACAGCGACGTTAGCAGCGCTGCTCCCACCTCACCTCCTCAACGCGCCTCCGCCCATCATTGCCCCCCCCCCCCCTGGCTCGACATCTCTCTCTCTCTCCCTCCCCCTTCCCTGCGGCGCGCCATCGAGCCGCTGGGCCGCGCCGCGCGTGCGCCGCCGCCGCCGTGTGGCAGCGGCAGCGGCAGTGCGCGCCGGACCGCGAGCGAGGCGCCATGCCCGGGGACGAGGCCCTGCCGCCGGCCGGCCCGTGCCGCCCCTCCCCGCGAGCGCGGCCTGCGCGTCGCAGCCGGCCGACAACCTCGCGCGCCGTGCATGATGACGCCGGCCAGCCGCCAGAGGACCCCCAGGTAGGGTGGCCCACGCGAAAAAAAAAGTTTCAAAATCGAGGAGCGCCGCACGGGATCTTAAAGTTCGGCCCAAAATAAAATTTTTCCGCATTTTTTCGATTTTTTTGGAGCATTTTTAGGGGTCGCGCAGCGCGCTCAAAGTTTTTAGAAAAATAATGAATTTTAGTGAATAATATTTTTTGGTGCTGTAATTCGAGTTTTGGTCGTAAAGAGAAAAGCGAAACGCCGAATTGTTCGTATTGATGCCTAGAATAAGTTAAAAAATACTGCATACCGAATATGCACATGGCCTACTTTCCAGGGGCCAAAAACTGCAAAAAAAATAGGGGGAAAATGCCGTATTTTCATCTTTGTAGGCAGATTTGACAACTTTCCCGCCGTCGGATCGTCTTCTCCTATGCGCCAATCGATTCCTCACACTGAGAGGACCCCTAGAAACACCTTTGGGACTATGCAAGTAAACGACTGCCTTTTTTCTAGGAGCGATCAATTTAAAAAACGTTCGAACTTTGTCCCTTTTTTTTCACCTTAAAGGGCCAGTTTGACACCTTTCTGGGCGTCCTATCGTCTTGCTCTGTGCGCCAATCGACTCCCCATGATGCGATAACCCTTGAAACAACTTGGACGATGCGAGTAAACGAGTTCCTATTTTCAGGGTGAACAATTTAAAGAAACGTTCGAAATTCGTTTTTTTTTCCCCTTTTTGGGGTCAGTTTGACCCCTTTTCTAGGCGTCCTATCGTCTTGTTCTATCCGTCAATCGATTCTTCATGATGAAAAAACCCCCTAGAAACACCTTGGACGATGGAAGGAAACGGTTAATACCTGATTGGCGGTGATCAGATGGCGGTTAAGGCTGCAAATTGTGCAAAACCCGGCCAAAACGGCTTAAAAAGAGGTCCCTTTCATGCTTTTCTTGATTTGATGGCACCCGACAGGTAGCCAATCCTCAACCCATTGTATCAAAGTTGGTTCTAGGGTTCTCTCATCATGGGGAATCGATTGGCGCATAGCACAAGGCGCTAGGACGGCTAGCAAGGTGTCAAACAAACCCCCAAAGGTAAAAAAAAACGCTAATTTCGAACGTTTCTTTAAATTGTTCATCCTGAAACATAGGAACTCGTTTACTCGCATCGTCCAAGTTGTTTCTAGGGGTTATCGCATCATGGGGAGTCGATTGGCGCACAGAGCAAGACGATAGGACGCCAAAAAGGGTGTAAAACGGGCCCCTTTAAGGTGAAAAAAGGCACAAAGTTCGAACGTTTTTTTAAAATTGATCGCTCCTAAAAATGGGCAGTCGTTTACTTGCATAGCCCAAAGGGTGTTTCTAGGGGTCCTCTCAGTGTGAGGAATCGATTGGCGCATAGGAGAAGACGATCCGACGGCGGGAAAGTTGTCAAATCTGCCTACAAAGATGAAAATACGGCATTTTCCCCCTATTTTTTTTGCAGTTTTTGGCCCCGGAAAGTAGGCCATGTGCATATTCGGTATGCAGTTTTTTTTAAATTATTCTAGGCATCAATACGAACAATTCGGCTTTTCGCTTTTTCTTTACGACCAAAACTCGAATTACAGCACCAAAAAAAATTTTTCACTAAAATTCATTATTTTTCTAAAAACTTTGAGCGCGTTGCGCGACCCCTAAAAATGCTCCAAAAAAATCGAAAAAATGCGGGAAAAATTTTTTTTTGGGCCGAACTTTAAGATCCCGTGCGGCGCTCCTCGATTTTGAAACTTTTTTTTTTGCGTGGGGCCCCCCTACCCCCAGGGCGCTCCGCGGCGTCAGAAGCGGCCCAAACGGGAACAGTCGGCAGATGCCGGTCCCGCTGCGCAGGTGTGTACACCTGGGCTGTGTTCTATGCTTCCGTTGGGGGCGCGGGGAAAATGGGGGGGGGGGGGGGCGTTACTGCTATTGCTTACCTTTGAATGTGATGCTTGTTGCCTCGCCATCAAGACGGTACCAGGTGGTGTGTGTGTGTGTGTGTGTGTGTGTGTGTGTGTGTGAGCGGGGAAAGGGGGGGGGCAGTGCCTCATCCCCAACCAACCCCCTTTCCTAGGCCACCACTGCGTTTGGCATCCGTTCCACCCGCTGCTTCTCTCGCATTGTCCGGGCTGCATACTCGCTGAGCTTAACTGGCTTAACAGCGTGCCCGTATCGTCACCTGAACACCCCCTGAGCCCTTGAGGGTGCCTGCGGGTGGCCCGATTGCTCGGCGGAGTGATGTGGACAGCTCTTGCGTCAGGCGTGGCTCGCTGGACGACGTCAGCTTTGGCCGCCCGGCGCATAGGCCACACTTTCTACCTCGGCGGTGGGATAGGCCTCCCATTCTACTCGGGGATCTGCTGGGAGGCCCTATTGCGGCGTGGCCCTCAGTGCATGACAGCACAGCACCTGACTCACAGTAAATGTTGTGCTGGGAACGTGGTGCACTTTAAATGTTGTACAGTGAAGATTCTCCATATTATGGTGGTGCAGCTGACTTCATAACATCCCATCGAGAATGCGCTGTACCTTGATATTTTGAGGAATTTCGTTAGTATTATGGAGAAAATCTCCACCACAATATGTTGGTGCAGCCTTTCACCGTAAGATATTAATAGTGTGGCATACAAATTACGCCATAGATTTTTTGAGCAAAGCTTTTCCACGAAATTGAGCATGCGCGTGGAACGCACGAATTTGTGCGCAACAACGCACATGTTCGTGCATTTTATAACGCATGGACAATTTTATGCAAAGCTTATGCACAAGAAACTGCATGGTAATTTAGTGTGTTCAAGTCAGGGGACGACGATCCTGTAGAGCTCCCTTCCCTGGCGGCGGCTGAGAATCGTGATCGAACGTCACTTATAGGATATGTCACAGTTCTGTTGTAATCTTATGGCTTGTCCAAGTTGTTGTACGGCGTCACCGTCATGGTGTGTGCTGCTGCCTGAACTTTTTGAATGAATTCATATAAGCGATTTTGCACAGGAACGAGGAAAAATGTACTGTTTATCTTAGCACAGCGGTTCTTAACCTTGGGGTCGCGACCCCAAATGGGGTCGCGAAAAGTTCTTGTGGGGTCGCGGCGAGGTGGCTGGGGTCGCGGCGGGTTCGCGCGGGGCCGCCAGGCCGAGCACTGCCGGGAACGTAGATTCGCGGAAACTGGAAAACCCACTGCGTGTTTGTCGCTGCACGGATGTTTGGAGGTCTGCACCGGTGCCGTGAGCAAGCGGGAAAATCCTTCTCGGAAGGGTAGGGAGGGGAGGGTGATTAACTCTCTGGAGGAAAGGACGTCTCGACGAACTCTGAAGCGAGACTTGACCTGATCTTGAAGAGCTCCTGGAACTCCAAGCTGACCGCTCCGTCATGCAGACCTTCAACACCATGCCGCTGGACCAATTTTGTATTTTAAAGGGGGGGACCCTGGTGAAACTTTCAAGTAGGCTTTAAAAAAATCCCAGAAAGTTAAAACTTTGCTTGATTATTAGGTTCATTATGGTGAGTTCATAAAACAAAATTCAATCCAAAATGTTGAACGGTCTTTGAGAAAAGTGGCTTTTTAGTGTTTTTAGAGCTTTGGGGAAAAATCTTCCTCTGTCTTTCATTGGCACGGAAAGTCTTGAAAAATTTTTTGGGTTATCCTAAAGATGTATAGAAGAGATTTTAGTGAAGGAATCTTCAATTTCATCTTCTGTCCTGAGATATCAATTTTCAAATTTTAACATTTAAAAAAAGTGAATTTTTTGCCTTTTTTTGAAACTTTTAGGTGTGTGTTAATAAAAGTAGGGCTGATATCAAGATTCCGTCACAAAAATTTGTCGACAAGTCATCAATGAATAGAGTCCATGCAAGACGACTCATGTAGGTGTCAACCAGGAACGCAGGAAGTCTTTCTACGACAAAATTTTTTGTTGACTGAGCAAAGCTGTGAAGTTGAGCGTATAAGCCAACGACAACTGATCTCAATGTTATTTCTTTCCTAATGATGAAGGAACTACCCACATAGTTTAAAGGTGTTCAACCTGTTGAATCTGAAACCTTCTATGCACATTTTTATCTATGAACTTTGAAAATACTAATTTTGGCAATTTTGGTCATTTTTTCACCAGGGTCCCCCCTTAAGTAAGGACAAACACAGGAACCGCCTGGAGGTGGAGAGTGACCTACGAGTGGCAGTGACGAGGAATACTGCCCCGCGCGACCTGATATAATAATGTCTATTTTTCTTTTTCAGAAGGTTACTTAAATTAAAAAAAAAGGCCTTGTTATTGTAATTTTTGGAGGGGGGGGGGGGTATTTATGGAGGGTGGGGTCGCGTGGGGTCGCGAAGATTTTCCCGGGGGTCGCGATAAATTTTTGACCATAAATTTGGGGTCGTGAGCCGAAAAAGGTTGAGAACCACTGTCTTGGCATGAAAATCGTATGACAAGTTCATATCTGCATAACAAAAAAAATTCCAATGCTTACGCATTGCACGGTGTTCCGGTTGTGGAAATCAATTTGAAGTCTGTCGTCTAAACGTTAATTTTACCGTTATTTACGTAACTTTGAATCCTATCGGTATTTTTACATCCCCAAACCTGATTCATTTAACAAAATGACCATCTCAGTCTATCTCGCGATCTCGCGATTTACAGTGCTTATGTTCGTCGAAAGTCATCCGCGTTCTGAAAACACCCCTCCCGAGTTTATAAAGTTTGTCAAACCAACCGTCGTGCTGGTTACAGAAGTGAGGAACACATCACAAGAGAACCGCAGCCTTTAAAAGCAAGCCAAACAGTCCAACCTCAGCAACAATGGAGGGGCAGTTCTACTATGCGCGACTACTCGTTTTTTCACCCTCGCGACTTTCGGAAGGGCGCAGACGCCGAGAAAATCGTTGCCAACCCCCGAAAATTAATTTATTCCGTCTGTTCTGCTACGAACTTTTTACTGACAGACTTCAAAGATGTTCCAATGTCGGGACATCGCGCAATGCGTCAGCATTGGAATTTTCGAATTTCACGGCGTTTTGATTTCGTTTTATTAGCGACTTTAAATTTTGACAGTTGGTACGATGGCACCGTGTCGTTGCCATGGAGACTTTTTTTCATGTTTTAACCATTTTCTCAGCGCACAGACGATTTCTTGTAACTTTGATAAGGCAGGAGGTTTAGTTTTGAGGAGTGGCACATTTTCTCTTTGAAACGTTTCTGGAAAATGTGAACAGATAACGATGCTTGATTGTTGCAAATTTATGTTTTAGTCGTTTACGTTAACACTAGAAGCGCCGGGTTTTCGGATTACCGTAAAGCGCCGAGCGGGCCAATTTGACCCAAGGGCATTTTCGTCGTACATGTCATTTCTTGAACCGTCATTTCGACTCAAAGGGAACCTAAAACGGATTTGTAGACCCTTAGCAAGTCAAAGGATAAAATTTGGTGCACAGGGGTCACAGGGGACGAGGTAGGCAACCCGCAAACCATGATTTGCTGTTTTAGTGTTTTCTACTGTGCCTCGTTGCCGAAACGTTTTTGAAGATAATAGATGGCATAATTGTAATCGCCTTATGATCGAGATAGTGACCTTTAATCAAATTACTGAACCGTAGACCATTAGGACCTGGCCAAACCTTCAAAGCATAGCTGCAAGGCATGCCCGGAAACCAGGATTCATAGCAACGGAGAGCTCATAGTAAGGAGGATTGAGTGCTCGATTGAGTATGTGCTAAAAGGGCTGGAATGTAAGAGACATGTGTAAACACCCTCGGGTACTCAATTAACTCGCCACAACCAGCAAGGCGCGTAGTAGGTTCTAATTTGCGTCCTTTCGTCAACTAGCATTCCGTGATCTGTCCCAACCAGTTTTACTTTTGGTTTTACTCCTGCTGTATCCCTGAGATGGGTTTCCGTGTCGTCCATCGTCCTGACCGGCTTGTACAGACATCTAGGGAATGAATTGTTGTCGAACTAGTTAAAATGTACGGAGGCAAGTGAATTACTCTGAAATACTACCCGGGTGGAAGGAAGTCTAGTTTTAACTGAGTACCGACTACAGTGAAAAACTGCAGTGCACAAACTGCGGTCTTCAGTGCAGTCAAAGTGTAAAAAAACTCTGTAATTATTTACAAGTTTGTGTACTGTTCAGGTGGTACTCGTAATAGTAGTCTGACTGCAGTTTTTTTCCAGTTAAGAGTTCAGTTCTTAAATAGTGTCGAAACTTTAGCTTGATCTATAGCTATGTTACACTTACCATTGCTCAGTTAAACAATACTTCAAAAGTGTGTTAAAATACTACTTTTGACTCAAGTATATCAACGCTTTATCTGTAATTTTATCTGCATGATTATTGTCTAGACACCATTACGCTTCAATTTACACTTATAGTATACCTTTTCAATGCAGTCAGGAATGAGGAAGCGATTGAAGAACAAAAGTAATCACAGTGCAGGGACTACTAGCGCGCCACCTAGCGGCCGATGCTGTGAACTTCGTTCGGACCTACGCTTGGACCAATCAGGGTTCAGCTTTTGACAGTTCGCTATAACGGCCGCTTGGTGGCGCGCTACTGGTTCCGGGCTTTTAGAGTACTTTTGTTCTTCACTCGGCGACGAGCGAAAGGGGCTATTGAAAACCGACACGACTGGAAGGCAAGGATCAGTACGTCGATCAATATGGTTTTTCTTCTCTGAGATTAAGCATGGCGGGGTGAAGCCAAAATTTAACGTTGAGCATAAAAATTATTGCGATATTCTTAGACGTCGGGGTAGTGCGCAAACTGTGGAAAAATCCTCATCCCACCACACCGTGTGGTCTACTGTCAGCCGCCGAGCTGCAAGGCCAGGTTTCAAGGACCTGCCGCTAGGTGGCGCTTGGATCGCTGTGAGTGTTTGTCAAACGGGATTTCTTATTTAGGCTAGTGAATTAAGTTATTTTTGCAAGTTACACCATCTGCCACTTCAGTAAATATCTGCTTTAGACGTTAGAGAAAAATTTGAATCAGAATATTGCACAGAAGTGGAGAAAAACGGAATTCCGTGTTGGCACTCGATGGCGTCTACGGGCGACAATTAGGTTGGGTCCACGCATGATTCGCTCGGTTCTTCAGACTCTCCTACCTCACTAGGCAGTCTGCGGTGACATGCAGTGGTGACGTATGAAGGCGATGTTAGTCTATACTAGCTCCTTCCAATTTTTAGTCAATACCGACAGCACTTGTCGTGTGGCAAGGACTGGTCCACCCGACTTGCCCGCCCGGCCTCCAACCGGGTTCCACTCTCATTGCGGAGATGGCACAGCATTACAAACAACCACGTAAAGGACATGGAAGGAGTAGGGCCAGGGTCGGCAGTGGGGGCTTGCAGAACTAAATTTGAACGTGATTTCCAAATCCACACTTGTGACTAAAATTCAGAAAATACTTCTCGAAAATAATTTTAACTTCAATATAAAACTCGAGTTAAAGCTTCTGTAATACTGGCGAGATGAAACCATGATTAAAACTGCAGACAAGACTGCTCTGTCCGAAAAAACTACCAGTTTTCCTGTAAACAGACTGCAGTTCAACTATAGTTAACTATAGTTTGACTGCAGTTTCACCAGTTAAATTACAGTTGAACTACAGTCAAACTGCATCGGTCAGTCTGCAGTCTGACTGCTGTTCGTCTGCAAATAGGCTACACTTATTGAATATAGTAAAACTTAAGTTATTTTATAGGCAGAAAGTATGTGGCGTACAGTCTAACAAATAGTTAAGTTGCAATTCCCAGATATAATTAGAACTTCAGTTCCTTCCACCCGGGTAGACACGAGAGCAACAAAGTGGACCTCGGCATTTTATTTATCTCTTTACGCATGAGTAAGTGATGGAGTCCTTTGTCCCAAGGATTCGGGCTGAGCGTGCTATGAGTGCCACTGAAGGTAGACTAGCGCCTGAGTGTTCGAGAGACACCCTTGGGCGTTTAGAAGTCAATCGGGTTACCCAAAATGCCTAAGACATTGGCAGTTTACGTCAAAGGAAGCTGCACGATGTCTCCAGCCAGAAAATGTATTGCGGGTTGCCTACCTCTTTATAAACGCGGACCTAACGCATTCCTAATATGACGTAAGTTATTTTTAGTGGTGAGGAGTCAGTTCATAGCTCGTTACGTTGTGTAGAAACGCGAAAATGTGGTCAAAGTGCCGTGTGGGTCAATCTGGCCCGCTTGGCGCTTTACGGTAAAAGTCAATTTATCTCGGTCAAATATGGTCCGAGAACGTCCAGATTTCGAATTTAGACGCATTTCATCATTCTAGGAAAAGTCAGAAATTAGGGGGCTGCCACTTTCATTTTGAAAAGTCGAAATTACAGTTCATTACTCAAAATGGGTCAAATTGGCCCGTTCGGCGCTTCTAGTGTTAAATTCTCAAGATAATTTTGTGAAATTTTCAGGAATCTTTATTTGATTATTATAACGAGTAATTTGGCGGGATCCATTTTCCAATCAGAAGATACCGGAAAAAAAAAAGAATCTGAGCCGCCAAGAGCAATAGGGGTCCTCCTTCGTCGGAACCCCCAAAAGATCCAATGCTAATCGCATTGCAAGGTGTTCCCATTTTCACATTTGGCTATTTTGAAATAGTCATGTATCGGATCGTGCCAGTGTCAACTGTTCAATGATTATGAGAAAATCCAAAAATTTCAAAGTGCGCATGCGCTAAATTCAAACTAACCAATAGAAAAGAGTTCTGGTCAAACCTGATTCAGTTAACACCATGACCACCTCACTCCATCTCGCGACTTACAGTGCTCATGTTCGCCAAACGAAAGTCACCCGCGTTCCGAAATCACCCCTCTCGAGTTTATAAAGTTTGTCAAACCAACCATCGTGCTGTTTTTACGTTGTGAGTAAAAACTGTTCTACAGAATTGAGGAAAACGTGACAAGACTACCACAGTCTTTAAAAGTATGCCAAACAATCCAACCTTAGCAACCTATAGAGGAGCAGTTTCAATGCGCGCCTACTCGTTTTTTCAGCCTCGCGATTTTCGAAAGGGCGCAGACGGCAAGCAAATCGGTGCCAACCCACGAAAATTAAGGGGGCTCATACATGTTAAAAGCACTTTTTAAAAAAAAAATTTTGATGTAGACGGATTAAGATTTTACAATTTCTGTGTTAAAATCCTTTTAGATAATTGAGTAAGCTTCATTTTGGCTTAAGGGAAAGTGACTTTGGACATTTTTTGGAGATTTAGTCGAAACGTTTAAAATTTTGCTTCTCGTAAGATTTTGTTTGCATACTTGCTCAGATCTGTGGGGAAAAAATCAGGGAGACTCATCCCCAGTAGTGTCATAGAATTGACTAGAATGGGCTTTATATCTGCAATAGTTTTGTAGAAAAAAAATAAAAACAATTTTTTGTTGAAAAATTTGTTTAAAAAATTGTTAAAAAAATTGCCTACAAAATGAACCACGGGGGTGAATATCGGATGAAAAATGCTACTAGATATTTAGTATCGAACAGGAAAAATTCATTCAATAGAAAATTTGTGAAAACTGACCTTTTACTACCAGCGTTTTTGGCTCGATATTAACCCCCGTGGTTCATTTTGTAGGTAATTTTATGCTTTTTTTTATGCACTTTACCGATTGAAAAAAAGTTGAAAACTTTGGCTGAAATCGTGCGCGCAGTGACACCATGTATGATTTTGCAGACCTTTCTTACGTCCCTCATATAAGTGCCTCCCTTAACGCTAAACCAAAATATATTTTTTTGAAATTGTTGCAAAAAGTTTGATCTTTCACATGGTTACCGCCGTTTGTCTCTAGCATTCATGCAAGTTATTTTTATTCAAATGCAAACAGAAAAAACGAAAAAAATTAAAAAAGCGTGTACAAAGTGCTACTGCCCCCTTAATTGAAAATCGGAGGGGGGGGGGAGAATCCACGGACCTCGGACAATAGGGGTTCTTGGGAACCCCTAAAAATGGATTAGACGCAAATTAAGAGAGTGAGGGTATACTGGTTTCATGATGTAATGTCCGCAGAAAAAATGCCCACAAAATTATGTCCGTTGGGAAATAATGTCCGGTGAAGATGTAACATGTCCGCTATACAAACTCAAGTGCGTACATAGTACACTCCACCTGGAGTGTACATGCATGTACACTCCAACCTGGAGTGTGCCTAGCATGTACAATCCAGGTTGGCGTGTACTTGCCAAGTACATGCCAGGTGGCTCATACCTGCATCAGGGAGCCAGCAACAGTGTACCTGAAGGTATGCGCCACCTGGCGTGTACTTGGCAAGTACACGTCAACCAGGAGTGTACATGCAGGTGGAGTTTATTATGTACACTCCAGGTGGGGTGTACTATGTACACACTTGAGTTTGTAGATCGTGCGGAAAGAATTTGCAGTGCGGCCTATATGTTGCTTCATCCACTGCTTGACTGTGCTGTATGTTGCCCGCCAGGCTAAGGATGCTTCCGACGGCAGCCCGTGGCCCGCACTACCTCACACCGTGCTGTGCGAAGTGCTGTCCCTGCTGGACCACGAGGACGTGGTGTCGGTGGGGCAAACCTGCCGGTCCTGGCGGCAGGCGGCCCGCCACCGGGACGTGTGGCGACAGCGTGAGCTGCAGTACCAAGTCACCGACTACAGGCAAGTCAACACTCATTCCGGGAACGGGACGTGACGTTGGAACGTCACGCTACTTTCAGGATTGTGTCACATGCGTTTGAATAAATGATTTAGCTTTGCTCAAATTACGGTAAAAATATCAATTGTGATTCTTTATTCGATTTTATTGTGTCACTGCATATGTTACGGCTAGACGGGTGCCCGGCTAATGTCGTCCCTAGGCGGCTGAAGTCGTCCTTATCCAGGGTCCGGCCATCATCAGCCAACGAGTGCCGGATAAGGACGGCCTTATCCGGCTAAGGACCACATTAGCCAACTTATTTTGGATAGATATGTCCTTAGCCACTGCATGGTAGATACCGAGACACATGTGGGGGAGGGGAATCATTATTTTTGCAGTTTCTATTGTTGTGGCATTTGCTCTTGAGCGATTCTCACGTTTCGGGGTAGTTTCGTTTCTTCTGACTCCTGTGCCCAAACGAGCGCAGATACCGACATGGGGTTTGTTTCTGATGTTAGGGAGGGCCATTGCCCACTAAACGCACACATTTCGAAAAGTTCTCGTTCGTTGGATTGGTCTACGTAGCGTTTGGAATACCCCAAATGTAACTTCCGTGATTGTCCAAAGGGAACATACTCGAACTTCCCGCCCCCAGTGTGGCGGTGGGGTTCGAAAATGCTGCCAACTGTCGATGGGGATTTGAAGCTTGGCATGTCTCGAGCTAATTTCAACCGAAGACCAATACGCCAGACTTCTTTCAAAGGTACTTATGCTGCAACGAAAAATGTCCTCCGTATATTCAATTTCACTACACAAATTTCGAAAAGGCAGCTCTGGACTTCTCCCCAAGCCAAACTTTTAACATTCCATGACACAAGCCATCAAAGTGGAGTCTGGGATATAATTGCATGGGTCGCGGAAATCTAAGATGCTGTACACGGTCTCAAAGCGGGCTAGAGCATTATAAAATGGCGTGTATCAACAATTACCTGTAACTTCCGTGGCACCCTTTACCCAATGTTGCAGCAGCACTAGGTGAAAAAATTTTCCGCTTAAATGTCAGGCTTAGAGTATCATTTGACCCTGGAACGACTTTTAAGCCACAGCAAGTCCGAGTCAGCCGTTAAAGCCGATTTTCACACTTTGTAACTTCCGTGATAACGTAATTTCCGTGATCAAAACACCCACTAAAACGTATGGGAATACCTTATGGCTCATGTTTTTAGGAAGGTAGTACAAGGTCTTTACTATAAATACCATTGCCATAACTCCAGTATCATCCAAGACCTCAATAATCAGAAAAACTTAATTGGATATTTCTCACTTTCGGCAAATCAGAGACGCCAAAACTACCCCGAAACGTGAGAATCGCTCTCTTGCATAGTTGGTTCAGCCTTTTGCACCCACATCTGTTTGTGTCCTAGTGCCCTGCAGAGTTGCAGTTTTGGTATCCTTGTCCCCCTAAGATGGAACCTTTTGTTGCCATTTTTCGCAAAGCCACTGATTTCTCCATTGGTACATCTTGTACTCTCAGAAATTTTTCTTTCTGGACATCGAACTGGTTCCTGGAGTACAGATGCCTGAGCACACCTTCCTTGTTGCCTAGTCTGTAGGATATCACCATGTTCAAGATTTCTGGGGGGAAATGAGCCGCTCTTCACCGTCCATTGTGATCACCCCGCACTTCACCAACCGCATCCGGTCCTTCTTAGTTCGGCCTTTCTTCTTTGCCGAGGCAGCTTTCATTTCTTCAATTATCTTCGCATATCTACGATAGAGTACAGGAAATTGTAAAAATGTTCGGAGGTGGTGGTACAATGTGGCGACGACCGCAGCTAAGGCATACCTCTTTTGGCTGAAGAAGACCGAATTGTCCCCTCTCTTCTTCCAGGGCTTTGCAATTGGTTTTCAGACTTGGCTCGGGACGGCCCTTTCGTCTCCAGCTCCTCATCCGGCACCGCCAGTTACTTGACCGCAATTCTCTGAACTTTTCCAACAGGAGTCCACACTTCAGCCACCACTGGCATCGCAACGCTCGACGGTTTTCTCGTCTCGCTCGCTTCGCGCCGTGCGCCGCCTTGGTTTGCTGCAACCGGGGCATGTTGCCTGCAGCGAGGAAGGCCCTGTTCACTCAATCTAAGTGTCAGGTAAGGCCACAGTTCACGCAGCGATGCGATTTTTTCCTAGAGTCTGTCAATTTGAGTATCGAAGTGCTGCAATTTATGGCAGTTGCAAAAATCGCTCAAGCGTACACGATACTGCTTCCACTGCATACCACAAACGACCACACCGGGGCACTATTCTTGGCCATGAATGTTTAATTCATCGCATGCACTGTCAGAAAACTCCGTAAAAATACGGAAATTTAACGGAGACTGTCCATTTTTTTAACGGAGATCTCCTTTTTTTAAAAAAAAAAAATTTGGATTTTCTCCGTAAAAATATGGAAGTTATGTATATAAATGAAATAGAAGCCTTACTTATCAAAAAGAACAGACTAATTCACGTTATCGATGGGTTGGGTGACCAACTGATTAGGTGTTCCAAGAGTACGCCTTCCCTAAAGTGACCTCGCCTTTGGGTTTCCGTCCATTTATCCGATCCTAATGGCATGTGGTCAAGTGGATCTTCGAACAGTTTTGGAGAATATCACTTTCGTCTAAAAGGACACTGTTTGCATTAACATCGAAGGTGGAAGGAGGGAAGTAAACCGTTAAAATGCGTTTATTTCTGCAAAAATGCGGTTCATCTCCGTAAAAATATGGAAAATCTCCGTAAAAATATGGAAAATTTACGGAGCCTCCATTCCCAAAATTAGAGTAACTTTGTCCGTAAATTTACGGACTTTTTTCTGACAGTGTGGGGTCAGCGTCACTGAGTAGTGTACTGTTCTTAATGTGCATGTAATTCTGCAATTTTCTAAAAAAAAAAAAAAAAATTATTGCGGTTTTGCGATTAATCGCAACAGGGGATGGCAACCGCCTAGAAAAGCGTGAAGCGATGCTCGCGCCGTCAGTGCAGAGGTTGGGCACTTGTTCGAGATTATGAAAACTAGACTTTGTTTTTCAAAACACTTTGCACCGATGGAAAGGGCTTGAAATTTGGGGTGCATTAGGCTAATTGCTCTTCTCGTAACTCCCCCTTACTTAATATTAAGGTGCAGTGAAAACACCGCAAAACACGAGAAATCATGAAATTCAGGAAAAGACTCGAATGCGCCATGTTGATGTAAATGATACCGCCCTTGTGTTCGGTTGAATTGGAAGTTTAGGGCAGTCTACTAGGCCCAATGCACCTCAAATTTTGTGCTCTTTTGATCTGTGCAAAGCGTTTTGCAATCAACGGGCTAGATCTTACAATCGAAGCAAACACTGAAAATCAAATAGTGATACATCTTACTCTCTGAGGGATGAGACATAACTGTCTCACCGAAAAAATGGTGATACTAAAATGTATCACCGAAAAAATAGTCGTACACGCATGTATCACCGAAAAACTGGTCGTACACGCATGTATCACCGAAAAAAAGGTCGTACACTAATGTATCACCGAAAAAAGGGTGATACTTCCCCAGGAAAACAAGGGCTAATCTCGCTGATGTCTCACCGTTTTTTCGGTGATACTTTTTTGTACGACCCTTTTTTCGGTGATACATGCGTGTACGACCATTTTTTCGGTGATACATTCGTGTACGACCTTTTTTCGGTGATACATTTTGTATCGCCGAAAATTGGTGAGATGTCTCACCCTTTGAATTTCAGTGAAATAAGTAACCCCTGCACCTCGCTCGCGCATGGCTTCACGCGCTTCCTAGGCCGTTGCCGCCCCCTGATCGCAAGAAATCGCAATCGTGGTATGAAATCTTGATATCGCCCATGCGGCCTGTAAATTTCACGCATGTTACGAATCTTTGCTCGGTTTCTACGATTTCGCATGATTCTCATCTGTGGCGAAACTCTTACTTGAAATGGAAAGGGAAGTCTGTACCGTACAACGGAATGTTAAAATACGTTTCCATTTTTCAGCCAAAAGCGGTGGAGTTAAATGGAGCTACGGTAGCGTCGGAGAAGTACATGAAAAAATGGCAGGAGTTTATTGAGGTGCGTACTAGAGGATAGCGTCTCGTGTGTATTTCTAACCTAGAATAAGATACCGGCTGATAGTGCGTACACACCAAATGTCATGGGCCTTTTTTGATCCATGATGATCGATGATGCAAATTTATTCAAGCCAGGCTCACAGATTTATTCCTCCACACGGTAGAAACGGTTCCTGGTTTTCCCAGGAACCCCCTGGAAATCGCCTATGTCTTCGCCATAGGGCTCCTGGGAAAACCAGGTACCGTTTTTACCGTGCAAAGAACGTTCTCTATCGCTCCAAAGAAAACGGAGACATCGGGTCCCACGAAGAAAATCTTCGGAATGGAAAAGGAAAAATACTTTGCACCATACGAAGAACTTCTTGGCAGCCCCGAAGGATTTTTCCTCTGTATTACAAACGATTTTCCTCGTAGGCTGCAAAGCCTCCGTTTCCTTTGCATTGCGAAGAGCGTTATTTGTAGGGTTTTAAGTGGGCTCGGCTATAAGTTAACCGACTTAACTTCATTATTGTGTACGTGGCACTAACAAGCAAATACTAATCTCTGTCCGCAGGACGTGACTTTGCTGAATCCGACCCGTGCGAGTCTAAAAGCAGCTGTGCGCCTGCCAAGGCTTGCGAGCCTCAGTGTCAAATTCAAGTTTGACGCGTACAACAGAGACTACGAAGTACCCTCGCTTGAAGGGCCTGGCAGTACCACTCTCAAAACACTGAAGTTGTACGAACGGGTGTGTGCGCCACTTCCCCATTGCCTTTATAACAAGGGGGTAACGACTGGTAAATTTAGTGTCAGCCGGAATACGGATTACTCGGATTACCCTCGGATTACAACGAAAATTTTCCGGGAGTACCGTTGGATTTCGCTGAATTATCCCGGATTACACACTAAATGCTTATGGACTTTATGTCCATACCTATGGCCGTATTTGTGCATACTGAAGTTACGGACAAATTTGTACATAAATTAGGTACAATGTTTTACATACTTAAGCACAATATGGAAATATTGTTCCTAATTTATGTACAAATTTGTACATAAGTTCTGTATGTACAAAAACGGCCATAGCTATGGACAATAAAGTACATAAGACATTTAGTGTGTACCTGAAAATTTCGGGTCATGCGCATTACCAATTTGCTGCCAGCCGGATTTCCGAAGTCGTTACTCCCTCGCTCTTAAACATACTTCATTACTATTCGTAGTTTTTTGGTGCATAGCTTCTGCGCAAAATTGAGCATGCGCGTTCATCTCATGGAATCATGCGCAACAACGCATACTACCGTGCTTAGTTACGCACGAATCCGTGCATTTTAAAACGCATGCATAATTTTGTGCAAAGCCTATACGCAAAAGACTACAAAGCAATTTACTGTGCATGTGGCACGGAAGTTCATTCTTTCTCTTTGCGAACTTAAGTTTCAAATTGTAGGTGCACTTCTCTGGTGTGGACTCCCTGATTCGCGCACACGCGACCACACTCGAAGTTGTTTCGGCCTATTGCCTCCCTGGCGAGGCTCTGTCCGTGTGCACCGCGTTGCGCCGGCTAGCGCTGGATGTGTATCCCGAGACGGACGAAGAGCGTTTGTTGAAGCTGCTCAGGGCCAAGAAGCCTCTGGAGCGACTGGACTTCCAAAGGTAAACCAGGGATAAAAGAACAATTGTGGTTTTGAAGACCTATTTGCTAGTTCCCAGCAGTCCCAGCGAACAGATTAGTTGATACAATTAAAAATTAGTTGTTCCATACTTAAACAAACTGAAGCGTTTGTTACGGCAGCTAATTTTGGATATAGTCCCATCTAAAATGCTCTGTGGGCCCTCTGGCATCTTATGAGTTTTTTCTAAATTGTTTTATGAATAACATGATGAAAATATTTACTTGTTTGAAGGGGGTTCATAACGCCCAATATGAGTGTTGTCACGTTCGATTGGACCTTGGCACGGCCGTTAGGTTGACAAGGACTAACATTTAAACGAACGCGAAAAACTCATTCCAGTATTAATGCCGTAACATTCTTCAATTAACAGCACTTAATATGAAAAAAAAAGTAGTCTTGATCAATACTCAATTTCCGGCGAGGTACACTCGAAATGTTGTACGGTGAAAATTCTCCATATAATGGTGAAAATGTTCCATATTATGGTGGTGCAGCTGACTTCGTAACATACCATTGAGAATTCACTGTATCTTATTGATATTTTGGTATTATGGAGAAAATCTCCACCATTATATGTTGGTGCCTTTCACCGTTAGACATTTTCAGTGTATGATTCATCACCGACATTCGGGTGAGCACCCAAATTCGTGTGAAAAAGGTTTCCTGACCCTAATTCGGTCGATGAAGGGTGTATCAGTTACTCACGTATATAGCTCGATGGTATCGCCCAAATATGAATGATAAAGAATACTTCACCCCAACCTTTAGTTTATCACGACTCTTACATTCTCAGTGGGTGCAAGGCATGCCAGCACTGGCAAAACAAAGGCATAAACTCTATTACGCCCTTTGAGGGTATAAATCGTTTTATGCCCTTGAGAAGAGCGTGAATAGTAAAGGAATTTTAAGCAAAGTTTTAGTGCCCTTCCAGAAGACATTAACGATTCACGCCGCTCCAGGGGCGTAAATCGTTTACACCCTTGAAGGGCACAGTTTCAATGCCTTTGTTTCACCAGTCAAGTTTCGGCATTCTAACTTTGAGGCGATCGAACTAGCCGTCGAATTGATCTTCTCTGTTGCAGCTTCAACTGCCACAACGCGCGGGCGTGCAGTGCCCTCCGCAGTCGGATCAAGGCCGAGGGTCTGGTCCGGGGCGACGTCGGCTGCGACTCGTGCGAGAGGGGCGGCCCCGTCCTCGTCGACCCGCACCGGATGCGGGGGCGACCCTCCTAGCCTCCGAAAGTGCCAAACTTCCAGAAGCCGAGTCTCGTTGGCTTCGATCTCTGTCTTACTATATTTATGGGTTTCTTTCGCTGTTCATTGTTCGCTTCGACCGAGGCAACATGAATGCAAATGTTCTTACATTGAAAGGCCCATTGTAAATCGTAAATGTGAGAAATTTTTTGCCAAATAAACTTCAGTTCTGTAGAATAATTTTCACATTGCATGTGGTTTTATTCGTTCACACAAGAAGCATGTCAAATGGTAATATCGGTGCCCAGAAAGATTGCTAAAAAAGACTTAGTACACCCGTGACACACGTTTCGTACAATGTAGACACTCAAGTGTCAAGAATAAACCCGGTCTAAGGTAGAAACTTAATTTAAAATATCCATGTGTTCTAAGAGTGTACTTCTGATCGGTATGTTTGGAAGAGAAGAATCTCGTATGTAGCAATCGTCCCAAGCATCTGCAAGCAAAGAAGGTTCTATATAATGCAGTTGAATTGAGAATTTTCGATCTATTAGTCAGAGAGACACAAAAGTGAATTCATTAGAGCACTTCGGAGAAGGTCTGGCCCGGAAGAAGAATAGAAACGCAAGTCAGAAATGCACGCAGTGGATGAGATCTAGCCACTGCGTACATTCATCATAGAAAATGTGATTTCTGACTCACATTCATGTTCATGCTCTTCCAGGCCACAGCTCTTCTGGAATACTATACATTCCCGACATTAAGATTTCTTCACCCCAAATGACTGTTAAGGTTTTTTTCTCCTTTTTTCTTGTGCATATAGCTTCACTGCAAATCCAAGTGTAGGACAGGTCGACACTTTAAGGCGTAGACCAGTTTGTCCTACGCTTGCAAGTGTCGACCAGCTATGTCCGACGCTTTGAAGTGTCGACCACACTCTGTCCGACGCTTGCATGTGTAGGACACTGTTTGTCCTACGGCAAATTACACTGAGTTTCCTATTGTGGCCCCACACTTCAGCCGTCGGACATGCTGTGGTCGACACTTGCAGGCGTCGGACACTGAGTGGTCGACACTTCAAAGCGTCGGACACAAGTGGTCGACACTTGCAAGCGTAGGACAAACTGGTCTACGCTTTAAAGTGTCGACCTGTCCTACACTTGGATTTGCAGTGTTTACACGGAATTGAGCATGCACGTCGCGCAGCGATAAAAGTTTTACACTTCGTCCGCGCATATGATTTCACTTGAAGATCTTGCAGTCTCGGAAATTGCTTCCAAGGATTTCCATAGGAACGGAGCGTACGAGCTCTGGCACGCTTCAAGAAAGGGGCAATGTAACGCTTTAGTTTTGCCAGTGTGAAATACAAGAATAAGTGCTGACAAACGGACAAGGTGCTGCCCAACAATGCACATTTCCACGCTTAGCTACGCACGATTTTGTGTACCTCGCAATACCAACGCACGTTCAAATCCGTGCCAAGCTATGCACAAAAAAGTACAAAGTTATCTGTCAGGAAAGAAGCATGTTCAAATGAGCCACACATCGTCTGCACCGCGAGATGACCGGCATTCGGGTCGGTCCTCACTCACCCTGAGTATGAAAGATCGGTTGATCGTGAAGAGGCCCAGGCCAGTCAAGGTGACGTCGTCGGAGATCACTTGGGTCAAGAACCGTTGAGTCTGTTGGAGAGAATAAATTACGTGGTAATAGTCCAGGCAAAATCGTTTTCGGGCTAGACAATGTTGAAGAACGAAAGTTACATAGTGGAGCTTGATTGTTTCGCTCGACCGGACCTTGTAACATATCAAACAACCCCATGTGTAAGTGTGAGGAATTTAGACTCCGGGTGTTCGTTTCGCCAAGAACTCTATATGCTACGGGTAATATCCGATTTTTTGGGAGTGTCGAAATTACCCGGGTAATGTCCAACAGATCGGAGACTACCCAGAGGGCACTGCGGGTAATGTCCGTCCGTCAAAATCTACCCGGCGTGACTGGACATTACCCAAGGGTGACTGGGTAATGTCGGACCGTCACAGTAAGGCAAAAAATCAATTGTGGCTCACGAATCAATCACGGGCCAATTTTTGTGACGGGCCGCTACATACACTGCTAATCCAAGTGTGGGACAGGCATGCACTACTTAACGTGGGACAAAGCCGTGTCCCACGCTTGGAAGCGTGGGGCAGTTTGTCCCACGTCAGTGCATGCCTGTCCCACACTTGGATTTGCAGTGTATCCATGAATTGATTTCAATTGCGGTATGGGTCTTCCCTGAACCTTCCTAATAGAATAATCTTAACTTCCAGAGTAGATCCAGGACAATCCTAACTTCAAGAGCAGATCCAAGACAATCCTAACTGTTACTGTCAATTCAGAAGAGGTCTCTTCTCAAAGTCCGTAACGCCAACATATTTTATAAAATTATTTGCCGATACCAATACGCGGACATTAATTTTAGAGGTGCCGAGATTCACTGATTTGCAGTGAAGATAGTTCATAACACTTAAAGGTACCGATGCAGTTAAGATAGTTCTAAATAAGCACTGACAGTTAGGATTGCCTTGGATCTGTTCTGACAGTAAGGATTGTCTTGGATCTGCTCTAATAATAGACCATTCTAGTCGTCACCGACTGAAGAACAAGAAGAATCACAAAACCGGAAATGGCGCCGGCAACTTAACCTCACTCACCCGTCCGACTACATCATTTAAAAAGTTTTTCGATTCGACACTCTTTCAAAACTAATTTAGCTTGTGTCAAATACTTTTTGGCAAAGAAAAGAAATATATTTGTTAGCATTATTCCTTTAAACCAGGATCACTCCCTACTCCCGATCTACTCTATTTCCGGTTATTTGATTCTTCTTGTTGTTCAGTCGACGACGACTAGAATAGTCTCTTAGGATTATTCCACATATTAGGACGCGTCGATAAGAGGCTCACATCGCTTTGGGCAACGGCGGAAAACATCGGCTAGACCAGCAAGTGAAGAAAATGTAAGTTTAGTCAGTGTAGGTTTGGTTAGATCGTCAGAAGTGCAATTGTTATGTCTAGGAACAGCAACGTGACTCAAGAGGCACAGACAATTTTCCCGCCTCTGTGCGAAAACTGCATTTAGAAGCAGAATGCCTGAAGCCAATTATTCACTAACAGATGCACAGTCGCTGCCAGGTAGATCTGATCGACATGCAGTCAAAACCGTACGGCGAGTACCGGTACCGGCGGTACCGGCACATCATGGTGTACGACCATTTGACAAAATTTTGTGTCTAAAGAGCCATAAAAGAAGGAAGCTGCGAAAGTCGAGGGACACGTGCTGGACATTATTTGTCTCCTCGGGACGCCGTGTATCCTGAAATCTGATAACGGCCGGGAATTCTCAAATTCCGTCATGAATGCCCTCCGTGGCATGTGAAGACTCTGAAGATAGTCCACGGTTCTCCGCGGCACAGCCAATCGCAGGGATCTGCATAAGGGAACAACCAGGACGTGGGGTGTGTGTGTGAGATCCTGTGCGTGCTTTGCTTCAAAGGCAAGCAAATAAGCAAGGAGCGTGAGTCTGTCCACAAGAACATCCGCGCAGAGCTACAATGAAGGGAAGAACCGAATGGTCTATCACCTGGCCCCAACCCACGAAAATATCACCGAGGCCATCCTCCTCTTTGTTGGCCTGTGCGGCATCTGCCTTAACAAAAAGAAGTTCAGAAGAGGGGAATTACAGTAAAGCCCATCATCTTCAAGGAAATGAATGACCGGTGGTAGGTGGACTTGATCGACTGGCAGACATCTCCAAACGGTGACTACAAATTTATCATGCCAGTCCAAGACCACCTGACTAAGTTCACCTGGCTGCGGCCGCTGACCCACAAGCACAGTGACGAGGTTGGATGGAACCTCCTTAGTATCATGCTGTGCTTTGGTGCCCCACGCATCTTTCAATCGGATAGTGGGCGGAAGTTCTGCAGCGAGATCATCAACTCGCTCAAGGAA
The DNA here is from genome assembly GCF_012932325.1 of Thrips palmi. NCBI lineage: Eukaryota > Metazoa > Arthropoda > Insecta > Thysanoptera > Thripidae > Thrips > Thrips palmi. Next base: position 13,677,895 of record NW_023144628.1, on the reverse strand, counting down.
ACATGGCCAGAGCTGAAGTTAGTGCACGGTAAGAGAAAATCAGGCAATCCAATGCCAATAATGCCATATTGACATTATTTTGTTAAATTAATAACTGACTAATTTCGTTGCAGGAACTCCCAGACATTCACAAAGCCAGGGGAGCGTCGAAAGAGCCAACCGCGATGTCCAGGACATGCTCACTGCTTGGATGCGTCAGCACGGCACCAGGGAGTGGGGACTGGACTCGGTGGCCAACCAGAAGAACAGAGCCGTGCACCAGAGCACCGGCGTGCCGCCCTACCAGGCCATGTTCGGGCAGCCCATGAGGGTGGGCATTGCTGTACTGTGAATAGTAATTGTGTTACAGCAAACAAGCAGTTGTTCTGTATATAGTGTAATCAGATGTCTTCCTGTAATTGTGGACAGAATAAAATGTTAGTCTTGGTTCAGCTTCGAACATGGCTTGATCTCTGAACTCCAGTTGCCCCGAGTTGTCCAGAAACGACACTCACAGTTTTAGTAGAACTATGAAGCTCTAGTCTACATCGGGCATCACCTCCACAATGCCTTCCTCCGTGGTGCCGAACATGGAGACGGAGGAGGAACGGGAAGCAATTCCTGCGACCTGCGAGGCATAAGGTCTGCGCCTCTAAGAGCTTCTCCGCCTCAGCAAACGTCTCCAAGCGTCTCTCCGCTGCAGACCTTTGTCCAGGCTACGCCTCCACGACCAGGTACTGAAACGCGCTGTGCAAACGCAAGTACGAAAGGTACAATCCGACGGAAACTCAGAAAAACATTCATGCAGGCCCTTCCACAAATTCTTTCGGGCGCATTGGGCACCGGACACCGCGAGCACCATGGCTCTAGGGGAAATAACTCCAGCCAAATTTGTCCACCGAAATTCATCAATCATGTAAACTTCACTGAAATTCATTAAAATTTATCGAAATTCCACTAAAATTCTTCGAAATTCAACTGAAATTCATCGAAATTCGACTGAAATTCATTGCATTTGTACGCCGAAATTCACAGTGATTTCCCCTTGTCAACATTTTGGCGATTCACTTGTCTGTGTTGCCAGCTCTACCGGCAAGTCTATGTCTTGCGTCACATGAAACACTAATTTCGACACAACGTCACGTGGGGCCATCTGGCCTAGGAACACTTTATGCCTGTGCGCATGCTTGGAAAAGAGACAACTTTCTGAGGCACATTTCGTCCTGTTACAAGAATGGAGAGGAATCCGGGCACGCACTCACTTGCCGCAAGGCGTTCACTGATTGCCGAAAAATTAAGAGGCATTTTTTTTAAGAAGTCCGATCGTGGAACACGACCGATGCCGATTTCCTCCATTTTTTGGTCAAATGTAGTCCTTGTGGGTCTAAGAAAGGCCACTAATTTTTGGGGCCGAAATATGCACCGTTCAGATTCTATGGGCAATTTTCGTTTTCTCTGACAACTTTTCACATAATATGGCCAAAATTGAAAAATCACCTTTCTGAGGCCTCTATGCACTCGATTGAGCTCAAAATGTGATATCTTATGTAAAATCACGCGAGGAACACGAACCCGGTGCCCGTTTGTTGATAGAAAACCCCAAACAGATGTTATGACTTTTTTTTCAGGTTTTGTAGTGGTTTTTACTTTTCTTGGGGTTTTGGTGTTCGGCATCGATTTTCGCCAATCCGATGAGTGGATTTTAAAGAAAAAGGGGCCAATCTATAAACTACGAGATAAAAGTTTGTGTACGCCGCGTGAAAAGCAGTGTCGCTGCAAAAATTGAAAAACCGTCATTTCTGGGTAGTTTTAGATCAGATAAGCCACCTTTCGCGTGACCGTCTCCGCCCCATATTCAGTCTAAATATTGTCCTAAGTGATGTCAGAGTTGGTGTGAAATTTCACCGCTGTAGCTCAAGTAGTTTGGAAAGGGCAGCTTTCTAAATTTTGCAATCACGAAAGGCATTTACTTTAAGGGGAGGTTCTGGTAAAAATGCTATTTTCTCCTAAATGGGCCCACTGTAAAAATTTTTTAAAAAATTTTAAATTTCTTATCAAGTATTTTTTAAAAATTTTTCTTTGGGGGAGGCACATTCTATGCCCTGAATCCAGTCGCAGACCCTTTTTTCCTCCCATTTAGGCTATAATTTTAAAAAATCTTCTTGCGCATTCTATTTTGTCGAAAAAGGGTTTGGGCTTAGACATTTTTCACTTCTTCGATTCATTTTTTAAAAATGCCGGCATGCCCATCTCAAAATGTCAATTGCATTTTTATCGCAAGCTTTCTAACCAAGCATTTCACAAAAATTGATCAAAAATGTACAAAATAGAAAAATTTTAGGGATTTTCAGCTTAAAAAGCTAAAAATTAAAAATATAATGGAAGTTTTGAGCTATGCATGCCGGAATCTTTTGAAAATGATCGAAGAAGTGAAAAATGTCAAGGTAAACCTTTTACGAAAAAATAGTATGCGCAAGGAGATTTTTTAAGATACACCCCAAAATAGGCTCAAAAAGACTCTTCGACCGGGTTTACAGCCTGGCATGTGCCTTAAAAAGTCAAATTTTAGTCTCCCCAATGAAAATTTTATATTCCGACAAATTATGACTGTAGGATCCATTTGGAAAAAGGCAGATTTTCACCAGAACCTCCCCCTTTAAATAGAATTGGGGGTAAATGTGAAGAACTCTGAAGTTGGAAAAAAGGCCATTTTTATGTGGTTTGCACGAAAACGTAGTTTTAGAGTACACCTAGGGTCTTCGTACCGGCAAAATCGAATTCCTTGTCCAAAAATTTCGCTTAGAGAACTTTGACGCACTCATCCATCTCATTTATTACCCGATCTGTGACAAGTCTTCACATTTACCGCAATTCTACTTAAAGTAAAAGCCTTACGTGATTGCAAAACTTTAGAAAGCTGCCATTTTTAAACTACTTGAGCTACAGCGGTGAAATTTCACACCAACCTGACATCACTTGGGGCAATATTTAGACTGAATATGGGGCGGGAGGTCACGCGAAAGGTGGCTTATCTGATCTAAAACTCCCCGAAATGACGGTTTTTCAATTTTTGCAGCGACACTGCTTTTCACGCGGCGTACACAAACTTTTTATCTCGTAGTATGATAGATTGGTCCTTTATCTATAAAATCCACTCATCGGATTGGCGAAAATCGATGCCGAACACCATAACCCCAAGAAAAGTAAAAACCACTACAAAAACCCGAAAAAAAAGTCATAAAATCTGTTTGGGTTGTCCTATCAACAAACGGACACCGGATTCGTGTTCCTCGTGTGATTTTACATAAGATACCACATTTTGAGCTCAATCGAGTGCATAGAGGCCTCAGAAAGGTGATTTTTCAATTTTGGCCATATTATGTGAAAAGTTGTCAGAGAAAACGAAAATTGCCCATAGAATCTGAACGGTGCATATTTCGGCCCCAAAAATTTGTGGCCTTTCTTAGACCCACAAGGACTACCTTTGACCAAAAAATGGAGGAAATCGGCATCGGTCGTGTTCCACGATCGGACTTCTTAAAAAAAATGCCTCTAAGCAGCTCTGTGTGTGTGTTCTGTTCACGCAAGTGTGGATGAGGGAGCCTCATGACGCCAAAAACCGGCGTCTCCACAGACACAGTGGTTGCAGCAGATAGCTGAGGGAGCAGACCTCTCACTGTTGTCAGTATTGTGTAGCGTTTCGGGTGGCGGTAGGTCCCTGCTGAAGGGAGGTGCTCGGGGTGCAAGGTCGATCAGGAGTGATTGTAGGTCTGGCATAAGCGTCCGCGCTGTCGGGCAGCTGGTGACCGTCTGCGGAGGGCCCCTGTGATTGTTGGCGGGAGCCCCTGGTCCCGACAATCGTAACCGCGAGAGAGATCCAACAATGGCACTGGCAATATGCGGCCCGAACAGCTTCGGCTGTCTCCGGAAGTGCCAGAAGATCCCTATAATCGGCTCTTACAACCATGGAGAATACACGGGAAGGATTCTATTCTCCATGCTGATAGCACAGTTTTTCCATAAATGTGACGTCACATTCGTTAGAAAGGGGTGAACTGAGTAGTGTCACGTTTGAATATATTATGTCACATTCACTCTACAAACTCAAGTGTGTACATAGTACACTCCATCTGGATTCAACATGCATGTACACTCCGCGACCTGGTGCATACATGGCATGTTCACTCAAGATTAGCGTGTACTTGGCAAGTACACGCCAGGTGGCGCATACCTGCAGGTACACTGCTGCCCGGTCTAGCCCGCAAAGAAAAGAATAGGAAGCTTCAGCAACAGTGTGCCTGAAGGTATACGCCACCTGGCGTGTACCTGCCAAGTGCACTCCAACCTGGAGTGTACATGCCAGGTATGTTCCAGATTGGAGTGTACATGGCAGGTATGCTCCAGGTTGGAGTGTACATGGCAGGTATGCTCCAGGTTGGAATGTCATGCCAGGTATGCTCCAGGCTGGAGTGTACATTGCAGGTATGCTCCAGGTTGGAGTGCACATGCATGTTGACTCCAGGTGGAGTGTACAATGTACACACTTGAGTTTGTAGAGTGCATTTGAATGTTGATCCATGTTGAAATGGAAACGACATCCTCGTAACCTACGCAGGAAGGTTGTCGTATTCAAACGAACGTAACGCCATTCACACAGTCACGAACGTGACGACGAAACGGTGTAACAACGGATTAAATACTCGATTTGTACCAAAAAGTACACTGCAAATCCAAATGGGGGACAAGTCGACACTTGTTGGTGAAGACCAGTTTGACCTACGCTTGCAAGTGTTAACCAGATGTGTCCGACGCTTAGAAGTGTCGACCACACAGTGTCACGCCCCTGCAAGTGTCGACCGCAGCATGTCCGACGGCTCGAAGTGTGGGGCCACAACATGAAACAACTTGTAGTTTGCCGTAGGGCAAACAGTTCGAAAACATTTCGAAAAATTTCCAACACTCTTAATGTCTTACAATGGAATTTGACCTGTGTTATTCGTGTGTTACAGTGGATTCAGCGCAATCATTATACGAAGCAATTCTTCGTGATACGAATCTCTGTAGCTTTTTCATTGTAAGACACGAAGGAAACCCCAAAGGGAAATAACTCTAGCCAAATTTGTACACCAAAATTCATCAAACATTTAAAATTCACTGAAATTCGCGAAAATTCATCTAAATTTGATTGAAATTCGACTGAAATTCATTGGATTTGTATACCAAAATTCACAGTGATTTGCCCGTGGGGAAACCTTGGTAATACGAAGAAACACTATCTTCATATTATGGGAATTTTCTTCTCAAGACAGTTAGAGTGAAGATTCGGGAAGGGATGCTCTACCTCCGCGGTGTACTGATTCGATGGCACGGAGTACAGCGCTCTCTTCAGAGCCCTGCTCTCCTCGGGAATGCTGGACGCTGCGAACATGACGGCCCCGGAGCGCACGACGACGAATAGGAGCGAAAAGCAGTAGTACATCCGGCGAAGGACACAAGGCGCGCCGAAAGGAGGGCTGGAAATCAAAATAAGAAAAAATTTAACTAAAAGGAGACTCCGGCGCGTCCCGTTTGACCCGGTTTCTCTACGTTATCACCCCTCCTGCAGTCAATCCGCCAATCAGTTCATTCCCGACGACATTATGATAATTAAACATTGTGAAGTATAGTCCAAAGACTCGTGCAAATTTCAAGAACATCATCTAATTGAATCCAGCGTTATTTGCCGTGATGCCTGACGGCCGGTCAAAGTGATCGCGCACTGTTTATGGGCGAACTCCCAGTTTCCAGGAGAAGAAAGGGGGTGGGGAATTTTACTCGAGATATTCCAAGCGACGAATTATTTCAAGGAATGGTTTTCCTTATCTGTGAGACTCTGATTTACTGCGATTTTTCATCCTTATGGATTTGAGCGAAGGAAGAACTGTCTATTCTGTTATTCTTGTTAACACCTTCCGGTACGAGAACCATCGAATTCGGCCCGAAGGTGTTAAATAAAGTTCGCTCCTTGTAAGGTTTCCCTTTCTTGCCTCTCAAGAAATGTCTTAATTCCCGTCCCCCGACACACCACGAGCACTGGTAAAAATAAAGCGTAACTCTATGCTTGAGTCAAGCATAAAGTTACGCTTAAAGAAGTCATGCTTGAAATGAAGCATACTCTGGAAATTCCCCCACCCTTGCGAAAAGGAAAATACATGGAAAATATGTGTCAATATATGACTCCATATATGTTTCATGCATTGCCAATATAATTGTATCTTGCTCAATATATTGCAAATTATCTTGCGCAATACGTGGTTTAAATATGGGGCTATATCTTGGTGCCCGTTAATATATGATGCATATATTTCCCCATATAATATTATCTTCGCGAAATGTATGTTTCAATATCTGACACGGTGCCCGTCGTGGGATGGGGCAGGGTAAGGAGGGCAGACTTTTCAAGTAACTTTTCTTAAAATCTTGGCACTCGATGTTGAAAGGCGGCTATATTTCTCAACATGATTTTATGTTGTAAAATATATTGACGCCATATATTGAGCAGGGGCAAGGTTCTTTTCTATGCGTTTAAGTCTCCAAATTTTTTTGAGAAATCCTGTTTAACAAGTTAACTGGAACAGTTAGGAAATTTTAAACGTCTTTTTTGAGTGTAGCACAAAAAGTTCGTCTAAGCGACCACGTTAGGATCACGATTGTATGTCCTCGCATGGCGAGGTTACATTCTTTGATAATAGTAAAGGAAGTCTCTGAGTCGTCAGACTCCATGGTGTAATCGCACTATATATTGCCTACATATAGAGCAATGTATGAAATGTATATATTTGCCACATATTTTTTTATATCGGAAAAGTATCTTGCTAAATTATTTTTTCCACATATGTCGTCTATACACGTTGGGCCATATATTTTGTCCATATAGTGCCCATATATTTTCCATTTGGAAGGGGCATGCATTTATGGGGGAATCTTTGCCGATGAGCCTGTTACGTTTGATTTCAAGCGTAACCTGATTACGCTTGAAAACAGAGGGTAATAATACGCTTTAGTTTTACCAGTGTAGTATCCCGGCTGAGCTGATGAAGCAGGTGTGGATCCCAAGGAAAGGACCCCCCCCCCTCCCGGCACAAAATAGGCAGGCGGCGAAGCCTCATTTAAAGTCGACAAAAGTCGCACCTTGCTCCAGTTGCCCGGCACCGGAACACGGCAATCCTTGCGACATTCCCTGGCCCCTTCATCCGCTTCTGGATCGGCCCTTGATAACGTACCTGACGGCGTGCTGCAGCTGTATACAAATGCTGAAGAAATTATTGAGGCAGGACAGGAGCACTTGCACGCTGACGTGCTGGTCCACCTCGCGCGTCAGCTCACTCAGGTCGTGGAACCTTTCACGGGCTGATTTCCAGTACGCCGAGTCCTCCATTAACACACAAATGCACAGAGTTGTAGTTTTTAAACCACTCTTCCTCTTCTTCTTGCTTGTTACTACGACGCAGGCATAGTATAACACGTGTGAGTGGAAGTGTGTGATCCCCTGTAATAGGGAACTCCAATGAATCTTGTAACAGAAGAAACAGAACAAAAACAGCTTCTGCGCAACGTCTATGCATGCGCAGATGCTGTATTTAGGGATTACTTTTGTTCTTTTTATTCCGTTTCGAGCACTCTAAATGTCTTACAATGAAATTTGACCTATGTTATTCGTATGTTACAGTGAATTCAGCGCAAGCATAACACGAAGCAATATTCCTTCGTAATACGAATCTTTTTAGCTTTTTCATTATAAGATACAAAGAAAAACCTTCGTAATACGAAGGAAAACCACCTTCGTATTATGCTTGCGCCATTTCCTTCGTAATATGGGAAATTTCTTCGTAAGACATTTAGAGTGAGATTCATTAGAGCACCCTATAGAGTCTCTCACCTTAAAACAGTTTACCGCAAGTATTTTGCGCTGATGCTTGAAACGTCGGACAATGACCATGCTGACAATCATAATGAACAGGTCGTTGTAGTTGAGCACGAAGTTTGTGACCGCAGAGCTGAACTCGGCAGCGAAGAGCACTGCTGGATTGTAAGACACTGCCGTGGCGATCTGGAGGTCAGGCGAGGCGAAGTAGTTGGTGAGCACAACGCATACACTCTAAATGTAGGGTGCCCAGAAACTGGGTGCCTTTGTCGCCCGCCCCACTTTTTAGGGTGCCAAATGTCGCCCAGTTTCTGGGCACCTTTGTGGCCCAGTCTCGGGGTTGACAAATCATACAATAACTGGCTCTCTCCCATGATAGAGCATGTACAGGTGTCTAGTTCCTGGGCGACTAAGGTGCCCAGATTCTGGGCACCTTAGGCACCCTGAGCGCTGCTGAGCTATCGGTGAAGGCAGGTTACTTAATTGTTTGTCCACCCCCTGACTAGGCGAGAAAGGTGCCCAGAAACTGGTCGACATTTGGCACCCTAAAAAGTGGGGCAGGCGACAAAGGCGCCCAGTTTCTGGGCACTCCGGCATTAGAGTGTACATCTCACACATTGAAATTTGGGCACGCAAGAAAAGTCGCGTCATCTTGCGTTGCACTGCGAGAAAAAAGTACAGAAAAAGTACGGAACATGTCAACTCAACAATTTGCCGAAATTGCCTGGACCGTCCGTACCTGCCGCTACGGAACTTCTGTACTATTTTTCCGTGTCCGATTACATGAGTTCTTAAGGGACAAGTACGGACGTTACCTACTTCCGTACTATAGCTAGCTGTCTGTGCATTTTCCGTTCAAAAATACGGAATTTTTTGCAGTGTAATGTACTTTATGTTTGCTGCTATTTGAATCGCTCCTGTGCTTTGTGCAGCGGTGCCTGGGTCACAATGCTCATGTTTGAGTCAGAGCATCCATCCTTAACGTCTTTCTTCGATAGAAATAGGTGGTTGGACCTAAGCCTTAAAATTTTGTTGAAATAGAAAGGTTACTCGCAGAAGAATGTTAAACTGGCTTGGTATGACCTCGCCATTTCAAGAAACTAGTCGCGTTGCAATCGTCTTTCGTTCATAGCATTAGAGTTCCTTACTACGCAAATAAATGTTCCCGTCGGCTCTAAATCAGTATTGGATTGGCCCCACAGACACCTCTAGATCGCTTGCACATTTCCCCCCAGACAACACTTACGTGGTTAAAAAGGCCGTAGTAGTGGTCTGCTAGAATGTCGCTGAAGGAGTCGTACTCGTCGAGGTCACGGCTCAGGGGAAACGTGAACTGTTGCAGTAAGACTTCCACTGTGAACCAATAAGACATTGTCTACATTCCTCTGTTCAGTCCAAAGCGATGCCACATTCGCTCAGAGCTTTCAGCGGCATACGGATAGGATACTCCAACGAAGCTCTGGGAATGACAGCAAAAACGAGAGAAATGACAGTTTCTGTACGAAATGTACGCGGCCGATGAGGTCAAGAGCTCATCCGCAGCTTATGTTTCTCATAGAGACTGTCCTCTCCAAATCACGTATTTTGTAGTTTTCCTTCCGGGCCAGAGCTCTTTTAGAGCACCCCATCTGCGTGCTTGCATTTTCATTTCAAGTGTGAACTCATCTCAAAAGAAATGCCATTTTACTGTCTATTGGCGCCATGAAAACACAGGATTAGACACGGTTGAAATAATTAGTTGTAATTTTCATAATATCAGCTGGCATAATTTTCAGAAGCAATTATAAATAAACTCACGTATAATTGATCCATGAGGCGGAAAAAGGGGATAACTCAATTTTCATCCAGGAGAGACAAAAAAAACTGCTTGCTGGTTTAACGTAATCCAATCAGATGAATGACGCAATTAGATTTTTGTCAAGAAAACCTAAGAATTAACTGAAAATTTTCAAAAGTGTGGCATCACTCTGTAGGCGGTTTCTGTGATTGAAATCTTTACGTTGGAATGGACTACGGAACCATGTTTACTTAGTTCTCCCAAACAAGGCGGAATTTGGAGAAAATTCAAGTGGAGCTGAGGTCTGCGTAGAGTCTGTCTGTGATTGGAGTTACCTCTTTTTTCCAAGAAACGATGGGGAGTTAAGTTGCGTTGATTCTTTTCACATAAGATTCATAAAGATACAAGTTCAGTTATCTCCTTTTGCTATTTTGTGCAATGGAGTTATGTGGACTTCGGCTGAGTTACCTCCTCTTTCCGATAAAATTCAGACCTAAACAAGGGTCAACTTTTCCTGTTATTATAGATTTCCCGTGTGTATCGAGGGTGCTTATGAGGAAAATGGAGTCCATTTTGACATCCGATCAAACAAACCCTGTAACTCTACAGCACATGCGTGGAATGTCGGAAATGGCACAGCATCGCGAAGCCTGTCACGACCACGACAAGCCACCACGGTCTGGCGCACACCTACCTTGTGTTATTTATACACGGGAAAAACTGTTCCTGGTTTTCCCAGGAACTCCCTGGAAATCGCCTATGCCCTCACCTTTGGCTTCCTGGGAAAACCCGGTTCCGTTTATACCGTGTACACCATGCGTGCCAGTGTCAAGAAGACGGTTGAGACTCTATAAAAGGGTCCACCAGGTACCGCTCCGGCCGGCTCTGGCTGGGGTTTTCTGGTCAGAGCGTCTAAACCGTTCAATTTAGAGGGGTATAGTAAGCGAGCCGATTGTAGGTCTCTGTGCAAGGAACAATCGGCTCGCTTACTATACCCCTCCAAATTGAACGGTTTAGACGCTGTGAACAGAAAACCTCAGCCTGAGCCGGCCGGAGCGGTCGGGTTCTTTTGGCTTACGCCATGGGCCGCATACGTACGGAAGCCAAGTGCGAGGGTCGCCATTGTCATCAAAACGACGCGCCTGCGGAGGCTGAGGGAAGGCGCAATCCCAGCCGGTTCCAGCGACCCTTGCCGGTGCTCTATTCTCAGGAAGCAGACAACAAACTTCCTCCACCTGGACGCCAGTCGAATGTACGTGACGAACATGAGCAGGCCCAGCACAGTGAAACCGATTCTCGCTGCAATACAATACACTGTCGTCAGATCAATGGGCAATACACGGTTTTAGGATTTTAAAAAGCTACTAACACGACAAACAAGAAGTAAAGAAAAAAAGTTTAAAGGATGGTGCGAAATATCAATGAATTGATATTAAATAAATGACTCGTTCTTTACACATTTTTTTTTGTGAATGAAGGATGTCTAGTGGTTATCAAAAGTGGCCAGGTGGTTAAATAATTGTTAAGCTCGAAATGAAAGTACGTTCAAACTCTACCGCCATTACAGTAGTTCGTTTGAAATCCGCGTGGTGGCGCCACGGGTCGCCGATGTTAGCGGCAGGCCGTCCAAAGGAAGGTTGAAAAACTGCAGATATTTTAAACGTTTGTTTGCTTAGAGAGATAATCCTCAAATGAGAAATGTTAAACAAAGCACAGGGAGGTGGATTTTTGCTATGGCACATGCCAATTCGATATGAATCACGAAAAAACGAAGTGTCATAACCTCTCATTACTAGACACCAGCCAGTTTTAATAAACATTTTCAATCTTCATTTGCTCAAAAACTTTCATAGTGAAATGAAAAATACTTCATTTACGCCTTAAAGAGGAGGCTTTGATCTTTCAAATGAGTACATTACATATGGTTTTCCTTGTGTGCATAGCGAGTTGAATCATGTAGCTAACAAAAACCGATTTTGAGCACAATACTCGTTCTCCACTGAAATTCGAAGGGTGAGACATCTCACCAATTTTCGGCGATACAAAACGTATCACCGAAAAAATGGTCGTACACGCATGTATCACCGAAAAAATGGTCGTACACGCATGTATCACCGAAAAAAGGGTAGTACAGAAATGTATCACCGAAAAAACGGTGAGACATGAGCGAGATTGGCCCTTGTTTTCCTGGGGAAGTATCACCCTTTTTTCGGTGATACATTTGTGTACGACCTTTTTTTCGGTGATACATGCGTGTACGACCATTTTTTCGATGATACATGCGTGTACGACTATTTTTTCGGTGATACATTTTAGTATCACCATTTTTTCGGTGAGACAGTTATGTCTCATCCCTCAGAGAGTGAGATGTATCACTATTTGATTTTCAGTGTCTTCACATTAACCTAAATTTTGAAATGAGGGTGTAAAGAACGAGTAAAAAAGCCAATTGTTGCTTTCCCTAGACGAAAGAGATCGTCTGGGTTTTCAGAGGAGAACATGTCGTTGAGTAATGCGCGCTGGATTACTTTCATAAATGTTAAAAAATATTTAAAAAAACAAACATTTAACGTGTTGTGATAAAACTCTACTCAGTTTGAACGTTGGGCCCGGTGTAAACACTGTACTAAGAAACCCAATAAATGAGGTATTTTGCGATAGTGAAGGGAAAGAAGAAGGTGCGGCGGTGGGGGTAGCACATATCAAACCCTCATTTGTTTAGGCAGTGCTTCTGCTTGCGGGGCGGGGGTGGGTGGGGGACATCATGGCCGCCAAACAAATGAGGGCTTGTGATGTTCTACCCTCACCGCCGCATCTTCTTCTTTCTCTTCTTCACTATCGGAAAATACCTCATTGTCGTAGGTACTTCTAAACAAAAGGTAACCGAATAGGCACCTTTGAAATATTCACAATATGATTGGTATTTCACAAAGGTTCCTCGTAAATCTATAACTAACGTCCATTCACAAAAATTCCTTCCCCAATATTTATTTTCTGGGGTGTCCTTATCAAGTCCAAGTCCGAAACGTCCACTGCGTCCATTCTGCTGCGTGGAGTTTCCAAGATTTAGGTAAGCAGCTAGTCTCACTTGAGACAACCGTGTCGAAAAACGTCATGTAGCCCACGAAGACGCAGTACAGGTACACGATGATGCGAAACGCCACCGCAGCAGTCACGCCCACCGAGAAGACGACGTGCAGCGAAAGCCACCGGAATCTGCAACACATGTGTCAGTGTTGCCAAATCAAGGTCACAGTTACCAGCAATTGATGGAGCACACTGCAAGAAAAAGTGTGGATAGTACAACAAAAGTACAACAGGGATTGTAGAAAGTACAACGAGCTCTGGACTGCACAGCACTCCCCATGCCGGTTCCATTGTACTTTGAACAACAATTGTTGTACTTGAAAAGTTCACTAAATTCCTGATAAAAAATTTCCCAAAATTTGTTTACTTTTGTTGTGGTTATTTCCTGCAGTGCACTGGCGTCACAGAAACAGATGTTTTAAGGAATTTTAAAAATCTCCAACATGTCGGATTTGCCGCCCCTAAAGAAGGCGACCTCTTGTAAAAATCAAAATAATGTAATTCATCCCGTGAAATGAGAATGTACCACACATTTAATGGTCCGATATCTACGTACAAGTGAGTCAAGCATGATCCAAAACTTCGAAATTAGCCGAATTTGAAAGGAAGTGTGCCCCTGGAAGAAAGCCAAATAGCACTGACAATACACTTAAGGGAGGGTGGGGCACCATGACCACTGGGGCACCATGACCACCCCCCTCGCTCTCGGGAACTACTTTGCCGACGGCAACCGGTCGACCGGACTTTCGAGAGAATAGAATTCTAACAATTTTCAGCCAGAGCCCTACCTTCTAGATTCAAGGGTACGACCATAGCACCCCGCCGAAATTTTTGTTACAGTGTTTTGGCTAAATTGGGCGTTTTTCAAATCTGAGATATTTTTTCTCACTCTCACATTTGAGGAGGTAAGTTCGATGTCTTAGGTTTTTCTCAAAATGTCGGCTCTCCGGCAAAATATCCAACATCACATTTAATTGTAAGTGGCTTTTTTCTTGCTCGGGGAGCCTTAGAGTCGTAAACTGCATTGTGGGGAGCCATGACCACTTTTTAGTGGGGCACCATGACCATACATATTTGAGTGTATATTCCTCTAATTATTGACTTTTTTCCCGTGCTTACTTTGTTCTTTTAAGCAGCACTAAAAATCAGTTTTTCCTTAGTAACCGCATGTTGTTCGTTCTCATCATAGTGGTCATGTTCATTACAATGACTAAATTGTCATCAACTATTGCCTGTTTTCGAAGTCAATTGCGTATTGCCCGAGGGACGTTCAGGCGGTCCGCCTTCGGACTTCGCCGTCGGCGCGGCCGCGCGCCCTGCACCTAGGGTGCCTCGTCTTACGCCGAAACACATCGGGAGGGAGGTCGGTCGGTCGGGCGTCGAGATATCGAATCATCTCCCCCCACTCCCCTCCGCGCCGATGAGAGCTGAGCCCACGCGCATAGCATGCAGCACTTTTTTAACCTCTTTGATTGACTTGTTTGGCCAATTCGACGACGAGGCCTCTCGGACTTAGATATATGTTGTTTGCCGTGTTTGCCTCTCTCTGAACCGTAATGGAGGCTATGGGTAAGTCTAACATTTTTAATTTCTTATGCTTTGAGTACATTGGCAACTTTGTTAACCGATGTATTCAGTTTAAAAATACGCAGCGCACGCACTGTTGCAGTTGGGTTCTAAGGGGTTACACTGTTAAAAAAAGTGCTGTAAATTAACAGCACTTTTGCTGTTAAGTTTGATAGCAGCACGACTTGTTTTATTACAAGCATGTTGTAGCCCTCGGTGCTGTTTTCTGACAGTTCGATTGTAATAAAACAATACTTCTTTGGAGTCTTCGACGATGTCTTCCCAACATTTTTGTTGATTTCATCGTGCTGTTATTAAACAAGACCCTTGTAACCTGACAACAATATATGTTTTAAGATTGCAAAAGGCTGTTTCTAAACATGAAACCTGTTCAACGACAACTCAACTATTTTGAATAACGATTTCATTGTTGTTACTTGACAAGGAAATTGTTATGAAACGAAAGTGCTGTTTCTGGATGGGTTTCCTGTTCAGACACAAAACAATACTGCTGTTTTTTAACAGCATTACTGTAGGTGATTGTCTTGTAATATTACAGTGGATTTTTAACAGTGTATGTCAAAAGGGCCTCAGCCAGAACTACAACCAGAACCAAGAGCAGAGTTGATATTATGTCAGTCCTGTCGTGTCAATCGTGAGTTAGTGCTCTCCTAACTGAACTCACTGTTTACCGTCTTCTCACTGTGCTTTCTTTAGACATTCTGACCTTTGAAAAAAGGAGGATCCCACTATTGCACCAAATTTGCAACCTAAACCATTATGAAGCGCAACCAAGGGAAAACCAAAAGTATAGCCATTGTTGGTGATAGCCACTCACGAATGATAGGTAAACTTATGGAAGAAGACCCAAACAACGGCAACTTGGAAATCCTTTCATGGACCCAATATGGAGCATCCACAAAACAAATTGCAGAGAATATTAATTCAGTTACTGCACACCTGGAGCCAATGGACAATCTAGTAGTAATGTCTGGATCAAATGACATAAAAGGGAAAGAAGATGGATCATGCACCATTAACATTAGTAGAATGGCTAGAAGGAATATACTATCTCAGGCAAGAAGAACCAAGGTGACTATCCTCTCTGTACCATACAGGTACGACAAGAAGGGAGCCAATCCGATGATCAAGGTGTTCAACGAGCAACTCGAAAGTGTTTATAAGGAGGAAGCTGAAAAACTGGATGTATACAATGTAAAATATCTGGATGTTAATGAATTCCTCACAGAAGAACACTACGATAGAGACAAATTCCATCTAAATACAGAGGGAAAAAGGCTCCTAGCTACTGAAGTTGGAAACATAATCTGGGACTTCAACAATGAGAAGGACTTGGATTTCTGAAAAAACCGACGAAGCGGACTGTAAAATGCCGCACAGAAGCCTGCTATACAAAGGAGAAAAAAGAATCTTGTGTTAGGGGAAAATCTGGTGATCAACATAGAACAAGTGTCAAGGAAGTGAATAGTGGTTTAAGAGTGCACCAAAATGTAAGATTTATGCAGCACAAGAAGAATATAATTGAAACATTAATTGATGAACAAAGCAAGCGACCTGGATTTCTAAAATCTATGACGAAAAGGACTGTAAAAAGTCAGCAAGATCTGAGGAGAAAACCTATGAAAGTGAGAAGAAATAACAAAGACTGTAGGGGACCAGGGGGTGGAAACGGGGCTGATTTGGCGGGCCTTGGCTGCGGCGATGCGTGCACGGCCGTTTTTGCCGTTTTCACCACTTTACCGCGTTAGTTGGTAAACCACTTTCCAGCTGAAGTAGTCGTCTTAACGACAAAACCTCAACGCGTACTTAAAGAGTAAGGTTGAAGGATCAGCAAATAAGCTCCTTGGGCCGAATTGATACTTACAAAATGAGATATTCACATTTTTGTAACTTGTTTACATTTTTTTCGGCGTTTTCAGGCCAGAATCGCCGCGCCCGAACGCGGATGAGCCATTTAAAACAAGTTAAAAACATGTCCATGACTCGTCCTGTGGGTTTCAAATCTTCAAAACGGGCTTATTTTCTCGAAGAGACAACATTACTCTAGAAGTACACGTGCAGGATTTGTGCATAAGATGTCTACTTTAGCTAGAAAGTGGGTTTCTAGGAACCACAAAAAAACAACAAACAACGGCCGTGCACGCATCGCCGCAGCAATGGCCCGCCAAATCAGCGCCGTTTCCACCCCCTGAGGGGACCGATAGTGGTACACCAAAATGTAAGGTTTGCTCAGTTTTAAAAAAAAATGTGATTGAAGTTTTGGTAGACGATCATCAACCGGATGTTCTAGTGACTACTGAGGTGGCGTTATATAAAGAAGAAATACTGAATGTAAGATATGGAAATCTGAAATATGCGGCTAGCTATTGTAGAGGTAGTAAATCGAATAGAGGGGGAGGAGTAGGTATTTTCATTAAAGATAACTTTGAGTATAAAGAAGTGAATCTAGATGATCTAACAAGACAAAATGTAATTGAAATGTGTGGCGTTGAAACAAAAAGAAGAAATGGGAGGTCCAGTGTAATTCTTGGTATTTATAGGCCGCCAAACGTAAACAACATCACAGAATTTCTTGAAATACTGGTGGATTGGTATATCTTACTGATATAAATAAGGATATTATAATAGTGGGTGATATTAACATTGATATACTAAAACAGACAAAAGCGGCGTCTGAACTTATGGAACTTAACTTACCAAGAATTAGCTTGAGCTATTACTCGCAAAATGTGAGAGGCTGTGTGTACAGTTTGGCCCGAGGCCTAGGTTTGGAAACTGTCGAGGCCCGGGCTGGGTGGAGTATATTATAGGGGAGCTTGTGGAGGCCCTCCTGGCGCTCCGCGTCTCCGTTCCACTGTCTCGGATCGACGGCGTGCCCTCCGTCATCGCCCCACTGCAGAAAATAACCGCTACAAAAGTACACAAATTTCTGGCAAATTTTTTATCAGGAATTTTGTGTACTTTTCAAGTACAACAATTGTTGTACAAAGTACAATGGAACCGGCATGACGAGTGCTGTGCAGTCCAGGGCTCGTTGTGGTTTGTACAATTCTCGTTGTACTTTCTACAGTCCCTGTTGTACTTTTATTGTACAGTTTTTGTTGTACTTTTGTTGTACTATCCACACTTTTTCTTGCAGTGCCGGGCAGCATCAGACTCCTGGACCCGCCCCTCCATGTAGCGACCGAGACCCCACACGGTCACAACATGTCCCGTTGTGGTCCCGCCAACATAGGGTCTGCTCACGTCGGTCTAGGATCCGCGCAAATACCCTATTACTCACTTGCATCCTGAATTGGTGGGGGCTGGAAGTACGCCTATGTAGTGGCCCACGATCAGAAGGTGTCTGACAACACTGAGGAAGGAGTCCGGGTGTCGCTTGGAGTACAGCAGCTCTTCGTCGCACAGGCCGTCCGCAGCTACGCCATTGGTGTGCTTCCGACCAGCAACTGGGGCAAGTGCGCGCATGTCAAACACTGTAAACAATATATTGTGAATTTACGACGGAACATTAAGAGGATTGCTGGGAATGTCGAAAGGTGTACCGTGAATGTTTCTCTCCTAAAGGACTTATTGTAAATCAACGGAAGTTGGTCGTAAATTTACGTTAGTTCATTGAAAATTTACGAAGGCAAATCGTAAATTTAAGAAGTTTGTTGAAAATTACGAAGGGCTTTCGTAAATAGAGCATTCTAGTCACCGCCGAACAAATTACAAACCCGGGAGCCGGGCAGAAAGGGAGTAGGTGGCGAGCCAGGTTGAAGGGAGAAATGCAAACAAATATTTTTGTTTCCTTAGGCAAAAAGTATCTGGAACTGACAAAAGTGTTCTAGGAGAAGACACGTTTCGAATAACTCTCATACTAATCCACTCGTATATGTCTGCGAGGTTATGTTGCCAGCGTCAGAACCGGTTTGGTTCTTCCTCCTGTTCTTCGATCGGCGACGTCTAGAATTCTCTATTAACAACAGAGGAACTGGTGGGATTTTATTCTAAATTTCATTTTGCCGAAATACTTTATTTATTAGACCTATTAATTTCGAAGGTTCTTTGAAAAGTTATGAAGATGCTTGGTAAATTTCCACAGTACATCTAAAATGTACGGAGGTAAGTTACTTCTGAAATGTTTGTTAAAATTTGTACACGACACTCGCTTAAATTGGCAATATACCGCTTTACGGAACAAATTGGCCGGCAGAGTGATGAACATCAACTCCAATGGAAAACCCTGGTCGAATTTCAAGTCCACATGAAAAATACATAGACTGAGTGCTATCGAAGGGCAATAAGTCAT
Source organism: Thrips palmi (assembly GCF_012932325.1). Lineage (NCBI taxonomy): Eukaryota > Metazoa > Arthropoda > Insecta > Thysanoptera > Thripidae > Thrips > Thrips palmi. The sequence goes on along the minus strand of NW_023144628.1, from coordinate 13,659,268 downwards.
TCCAAACATGAGAGAAGAGCGCCATGGAGTCTGAGCTTTCCCGGGCCGGGACGCCTCTTGGCCGAGGTTTACACCAAATTGCATCAAATTGATTCTTCGCACATCGTTTCGGACTGCCTCAGGAGATAGAGGAATGTTTTTTACGTGCCAAATCTGTCCACATTTATAGACGTTCCTTCCTTGAGCCCATGGGGTCTTATCAGAATGCATTTTCTCGTATTTATTCTCTGGATGAACCAACCAGTGTAGGCGTTCAGGTCAGCGTGAAACACAGATCGTTTTTCGAAGTATCATCTACGTCTTGGGGATCGACTTACATCTAGACACTCGCCGGATGGTGAAACAGCTTGTGATTGGCCGCGGCCGTGGTTTAACGGGCATCATTTTCTTGATCATGCCGGTGAAGATTTCTGTCCCTGATTTCAAAGAGATCGTCTTGAATCTTCTTAAATTCCCTTCCTCGCGGCGAGTGGGCACTATGAATAATGTGAAAAAGTTATGTTCCCAGTTAAGAAGATGCTCCTTCTTGTGTGATTAGTAATTTTTAGTAGAACCCAGAGTGAAGACGACGAGCATTAACTGGAAACGCATGCCAAATGATCCAGGAAGCAGAAGAAGGGAATAACTTGACTTATCTCTAAATTGGGTTGAATTATTGTGCCCTGGAATAGATCGCATCATTGCACCTAATTATTAAATTTCTAGCAGTTAAGAAGAAAATCCACTTCGATAAAAGATATAACTCGACGCCTTTTACAGTCTCGGTTAGGCGGAATACGAAAACAACTCAACCAAAGACAATTTCAATCTGATAAAAAAAAAATTCGGAAGGAGGTAACTCAGCTTGTGTTAAATGAATACATGTTGTAAAAAGAATCAAGTCAACTTAAGCCCCTTCATTTTAAGAACTTAAAAGGAAAAAAGAGCTGAGTCCAAAAAATTCACCAGGCACTATTATTATATTCTGTTGTCCAAAAAGTACTAGGCTAGTAATGTCAACTCTTCTAAATTCCTCCCAAGTTGTCCTCGTGCATCAAAAATTTCCAAGTCCATGGATTCTGGGAAGTAAATCATCATAAACAGGAAACGATACATTCACTACATTTCCAAGTTGAAGTGAGGTTACCGGTGACAAGTTTCATGCCAGGCCTCACTCTATTTTTAAAGAGTAAGATGAAATTTGCCACATAATTTACGAACCGAATTCCTTATTCCTTCGAACCCTATTGGTCCGTAACACATGGAGAGACTGAAATAGCTTCGAGCTGAAGTGTGCGGTACCATTTCTGTTTGATGTGGGGGGTTACCTTGGGCGAAACGACAAAGGTTTACGAGTTTGTCGCCCAGAAACAAAAAGTGTAGGCATAACTAAGAATAGAGAGAGTTCACACACAAATATCAACAAGAAAATTAATTGTAACTTATGTTTCTAAAAAAAAACTTAACCTGCTCCGAACCGTTCCCACGGAAGACGAGCTACTAATGATTCGCAAGTCGGACGGCTGGTCGAACTGGAGGCAACGCAAGCCAGTAACGCACCTCGCAAACGTCTGACTGTCTTCTGCTCTACTCATCATCAGCGCTGTTGGATGTCAACAAACCGGAGCGTGTGCAAACTCGCTTCAGTAAACGTGTCGGGCAAATCACGACGTGCGGCAACATCCGCGTGGCAGGCACGCGGACTCGGACGCGTATGATCGATCATTGTCTGCCGGTGAAACAAAGCGCCTTATCCTGTTATAGAACGGAAGTAACGTAGAAATGAGGAAAACAGCGGTTTTTAGTTTTTTTTAAGAATATTTCCCCCTATGGTTGCCGCTGGGGTCTTAGAAAATCCACCGGCGTGACTTCGTGCCGCTGCAGGGGCGTAAATTTAATGTCACGCAGAAAAACGGCATGGCACAAAAGTCATGCCAAAAATCATGAAGTAGGACTATTTGTTACTGGAGTGGTGTCTGGTCGGCGCGGGCTGAAGATCACTGCGCCGGGACTAGGTGTCGTCTGCTCGGTGCTGGTCGGCTGCTGGCTGAGAGCAGCGACCCTGATGCTATTTTTTACCAATATATGACTTAAAGCGAACTTGATATCGGCCTTCCGCCTGAAATCCTAGTAATGCAAGTATCGGAGAAACCATTTCAGTGAAAATGGACCCCTAATGTGCCGTGTGTGGTTTTAATTCGTGAAAAGAGTACATGAGCGACGAGACTGACTGCATACATTTGTGATCAATTCTTTTTTGATTAATCGTTTATGTGGCCAAAGTTTTCACAACTATGCACTTTTCCTAGTCTGTGATAACCTTAACTTCCATTTGAATGACCTCCCAACACTGACTCAGTTGCAGTTCTTTTAATTTCGTGGCAAATGCAAGCCTGGGCAACCACCGAGTTCATCCATTGTCCATAAATCCACAATTATTGGTGGAGTAGATTTGGGACAGAGACGGCTGGTAATCTGGGGTCGGAAACAATTGTGGGCCAAGGTGGTGCGGACAGGTCAGTCTGAGAAGCTCCAGACAATAAAAACCACTTGGTCGGCGACATCCTAGGAGCGGGCGCTTGTGGTGTTTTATCGGTTCCTTGTATGTATACGAACTGCCGAAAAGACATTTGGACGAAATCCGACACCCCCTGTGGCTTTGGTACGGGTCTAAACACCCCAAAAACAGCTGTTTTCGAGGGTTTGGGACTAGATGGGTTCTCGCAAACCGAGATCCAAAAAAGTACCCAAATGGGTCTCAGATACTCAAAAAAATGCGCTCTTTCGAATGCCGTGTCGAACGAGGCTCTACGACGTCGGGTTTGGATGCTACGGGCTCTCAAAGTTGCTCAATTTCACTATTTTTACTGAAGATTTGAGCATATGAGGGCCGTTTGAAGTAGACCATCGGCGATTTCGCTCCTCTTTGTCTTAAATGGTGCCTACCCATAGGTACACTGGTAGTCAATGAATGTGACGTCATATTCGTTGGAGTGTGAATTTTGTCACGTTCGTTCGAATAAGATGTCACATTTGTTTGAACGTGACTCGGCCGTTTAAGTAGGGTGTCACATTCGTTTGAACGTGGATCAACATTCAAACGAATGTGACATCACATTCAAACGAACGTGACAAAATTCACATTCGAACGAATATGACGTCACATTCGTTGGCTACCAGTGTAAACACCCCCACAAAATTTCAGCCATGTCAGTCAATTATTAGAGGAACTGTGAACGATTTAAGTTTTGGGTCATTTTACCACTGGGCTTAGGTGGTTTAGGGTCCAGAAAAAATAATTTTTTTAGCTATCTACTTTTGATCAGCACCCCTTGAAACGCCTTTTTAACATGGTGCCTCAAAACTTTTTTCCGAGGACAAACTTGTCTTTTTCTAGCTGTAATTAGAACATAACTTGGAGAAAAAGACAAGTTTGTCCTCGAAGTTTTGAGGCACCATGTTAAAAAGGCGTTTCAAGGGGTGCTGATCAAAAGTAGATAGCTAAAAAAATTATTTTTTCTGGACCCTAAACCACCTAAGCCCAGTGGTAAAATGACCCAAAACTTAAATCGTTCACAGTTCCTCTAATAATTGACTGACATGGCTGAAATTTTGTGGGGGTGTTAACCTATGGGTAGGCACCATTTAAGACAAAGAGGAGCGAAATCGCCGATGATCTACTTCAAACGGCCCTCATATGCTCAAATCTTCAGTAAAAATAGTGAAATTGAGCAACTTTGAGAGCCCGTAGCATCCAAACCCGACGTCGTAGAGCCTCGTTCGACACGGCATTCGAAAGAGCGCATTTTTTTGAGTATCTGAGACCCATTTGGGTACTTTTTTGGATCTCGGTTTGCGAGAACCCATCTAGTCCCAAACCCTCGAAAACAGCTGTTTTTGGGGTGTTTAGACCCGTACCAAAGCCACAGGGGGTGTCGGATTTCGTCCAAGTGTCTTTTCGGCAGTTCGTATACATACAAGGAACCGATAAAACACCACAAGCGCCCGCTCCTAGGATGTCGCCGACCAAGTGGTTTTTTTTTGTCTGGAGCTTCTCAATTGTCGGTCAGGGTGTGGCACGAACTGCGAATGCCGGCGCAATGGACTGAAATGCAGCCAAATGTGTGGCCACTGTGCAGGCACGGGCTGTTCAAACTCGGAGACAGTACGGGCTGATCATGGAGACGTCGACAACGACGCCGTGAACCAGGGCGGAGTCGGCGACGACGGCGAGGACGGCGAGGACGGCGAAGACGCCGAGGATGGCGAGGACGGCGAGGACTGTGAGGACGGCGCGGACAATGACCCCGACGTCCCTGAACCCATCACCCCAGATTTCGACGATGAGGATTAATCAAACATTCGTAAGCACAACAAAAACTTAAAACTAATAAATATAAAAAGTGTTCCAGGTGTTCAAGTTGAACAGGGTGGCTGTTCAACTTGTTCATTGGGATGTTCTAGAGTAGCATCCTTATTTATCCAGACCTTGACATTGTCCCTAGCGGCTCCAGACACCACGACGGGCTGTGCGGCGCGCGGCGTGTTGCGGGCGGCGGGGCCAGCCGGCGGGCGGCGGCGGGACGGCGGGAGTGCGCGGAGCGCCGCTTCAGCTGCCGTAGCCAATAAACGGTGCCACCAAGCTTGAAAGATGTCTTATTCATTTTTGTGCGCAAAAGACTGAACTACAAGGGATAGGAAAGGGTACTTTCAGAATCGCGCGCCCATTTTGCCGGAAAATTCAAAAAACCAAAATTCGTACATACGCTACTTCCAGTTTTTCTCAGTTTTCGTCTTGCTGCATGCAAACTTTCGCTTTGAGCACAAAACACACTTTAATAATTGTTAAAGAGCATTAGATTCTGCATTGATTAAGCGAAACCGCAGTGAAATCGGACAAATAGGTAAAAAGTTATAGCCGGTGTTCGAAAACCCAAAATTTTGAACATTGAACGCCGATTGCGGCGAATGTGGTCGATAAATTTTTTGGGATTTTGGATATGTTATTCTACAGTATAAACTCTACCGAATCCCAAACTTTCAGCTTGTTAGCAATTTTGTCCGGGAAATCCCGGAATTTTGTAATGTTTGCCTGGACTATACACTGTATTGAGTAAGGCTTCATCGTCTAGCAGAGACCTGTGAGGAATACAGTGTGTGTGTGTGTGGGGGGGATTTCATCCTTTTGGAGGCTGTATCAACAACCTAAAAATTCAGCCTGATTGAGTGATCCAACATGAGTAAATTAAAACCGCCAGACTCAGTCTAATCAAACACGACAAGTACAAATGATGAACAATAAAGAATGCAAAATGAAAGCACATTTTACATGGACCAATATTGAAAAGGCCTGTAAAAATATCGGGCATTACTTTGAAGGACTTGGAATGCATTGGTCCTTACTTAGGAGGCCTAAAAAATAAGTGGACATTTCCATTCGAAGGCCTTTTTGTAGGCATTTTGGCATGGGCCATTCCTTCGTAGCACCCGAACGACGGGGCCTTCATTCCAAGGAAAAGGGTGCGGGTCAGTGGGACAGGGGTCAATCCCCTGTGCCTCATCTGCGGTGAAGACGAAACCTCAAACCCACGAAACCACATGCCCAAATTTGGGTGAGGAAAGTTTCCTCACCCAATTTTGGGTCATAATACCATGGAGCTATATAGGGAGCTGATACACCCTTCACTGCAGAAAATAACCACAACAAAAGTACACAAATTTCTGGCAAATTTTTTATCAGGAATTTGGTGTACTTTTCAAGTACAACAATTGTTGTACAAAGTACAACGGAAACCCGGGTGACGAGTGCTGGGGAGTCCAGGGGTGTTGTGGTTTGTACAATTTTGTTGTACTTTCTACAATCCCTGTTATACTTTTATTGTACAGTTTTTGTTGTACTTTTGTTGTACTATCCACACTTTTCCTTGCAGTGTTCCTCACCCAAAATTGGGCGTGGAAGCTTTCCTCGTTCAGTATGGGCCAGGATACCTTCCTCGCCCAAATTCGGGTGATAAAGTAAACCTCGCCCAAAATTGGGTATTGATCATGACTTTTTCATTCTCAGTGTACGTTCAGGAACACCTACGTCTAACGGACCTTGACATCGAAGCAGCTCAGGTAAGTTTATTCAATGGCACCGGGGCTGTTCATAAAATACGTGACGCGTTTTTGGGTCATTTCTGACCCCCACCCCTCCCTCATCACAACTTCGTCACGTTCGGCTGACCCCCCCCCCCCCCACTTGTGACGTATTTTTTTAGCATGAGCGAGAAATCGCGCAAAATGCATCAGTTAATCTCATTTCTCTAAGTATTAACACAATCGAGTAGTATAAACGCTTCAGTAAGTTAAAAAAACAATTAATTAACTTCGCGGGAGTGCGTTTCAATTGCTTACCCACCCGAAAATGTCGTATTGAATCGGTATTTTTATAAATATGTCACAAGACCCAACACCCCCACCCCCCTCAGCGTCGCAACTTATCACACCTCGCCGTCCTTGGGACGCCGTCCTTGCTCTGGCTGCGAAACATTCCCATCGAGTTGGTCTAGGCGGTGCTGATGCCAACACAGAGTGCCACGTGTACCTGGCCACTGCACAGCGGACACAGGGAAACCGAAGTGCTTAGGG
>NW_023144628.1:13561798-13652159 GCF_012932325.1 Thrips palmi | reverse complement strand
CCGCCTCGGCCGAGCCCAGGCGGACCGGCGAAACACCGGCCGGGGCAGAGGCCGCGTGCGGCCGGCTGCCGGCCGGTGGTCTCCCGCAGAGGCCGGCAGAGCTGTTTGGCTTCGGTCGTCATTCGTGCATTTCCGGCACTGTCTCACTCCAATTCCCGATCCCGTGCGGCCAGCGAGGAGGCCGCTCAGCCTGGCGCGGTCGGTCTGAATGGGCGTTTTTTGAGAGCTCTGCCTCCAGCCTCCATTCCGCAAGAACAGCAAAGATTTTCGTTGCTCGGAGTGGGGATTGATGTGCCAGCATGACCTGAAATACTGAAAACAGAGAATTGAGAAACCCTTGGTCTTGGCAGTGAAGTATACGCCGAGAGAAGAGAGAACGTTACGGGTCCTTTACCCGGCAGTGACATAACGGTACGCCAAGACCGCGAAGTTACCGCGCCGTTTGACCGGAGTCCGTGCATCGCTAACAGTCATGTCTTTGTCCGTAAGGCAAAAATTCGCCTCGTTTAAGGACTTTGTAAGTCATAGAGATGACGGAAATAATCGCCGATGGGTAGTGGAAAGATCAACTTCAGTGGCATACGCCAACGCTGCCGGCGACGATAACTTGTATTCGCCGCTGCTTAGGTTCACGCACGTGAAGTTCCAGTGTATACTTGGGAGACAGTGCCATCCCTCCATACATACTGTTGAACCGTAAGTAAATTTTATCAGTAAATCTCTGTCCAGTATATTAACAATCAAATAAGGATGATGGATAAAATTCAAGATTTTTGTAAGGAGCAAAAAACTGTCTTTTATCTGCCGTTTTTGATGTGTTGTTTGGTTGCCTGATCGAAAAAAATGTTTGCAGGCATGTTTCGGATGTCAAGTGGCCACTTTTGCCGGATAACTTACCGGTTTTCGATCAGAGAAAAATTTGTCCTTTCGGCTCACCCTAGTGCCCTGAGTGGGACGGATTCGTCATAAAAGGGTTCAATGTAAACAAAAATGAAACTGATCACTTTACATCAAAATTTGTTGGCTGAGCGAAGCCTGTTCCTCCAGTGGGGTTGAAAAGTTTTTCCTGTCGGTCTGTCTGTGTTTGTCCGCACTCCTCTTAAACGGCTCGGCATATTCAGCTGATTCTCGCTCAAACTAACATCGCCCTTATCACTTGTAAACGAACGTGACGTCACGTTCATTGGCTACCAGTGTAAATGTGCTGTTTTGGAGGAATATTTGTCTTCTTTCTTTAATCCATCACTTCAGCTGACTGTAACGGACTGTGTTGTGACTTTGAATTGCTGGATCGGAGAGCTTCGTTTTCCTGTCCCTCATAAGGGACCGTCCATAAAATACGTAACGCACTTAAGGGGGGGGGGTCAGAGCTTCCGTTACGGTGCGTTCATGGGGGGGGGGGGCGGGGGGGTTTGACCCGGCGTGATGTAACGCAAATCGACCCATACACGCCTACACTTAAAAGCGTGAAATTGTGGTTTCCTCGTACGTTTTGACAGTTTCTGCGTGCTTTTAACCTTTTAGCAATTCGTCACGTAACGCACCGGGGGAGGGGTCCAAGGCAGCGTTACGCTTCGTTTCATAGGGGGGCGGGGGGTCAAAAATTGCCTCAAAAAGCGTTACGTATTTTATGGACGGCCCCTAAGAGCTCAGACCTCACCTTTGTGTTTTAGTCTTAGTGCGAGCTCCATCGTGCCTGAAGATTATTTTCTTTACACTGCAGATGCAAAGGCGATACTGAAGTACACTTTTCGGCGATACAATTGAGTATTGCCAATAATCAGCCTTACGGAAAAGTATTGCCTTCAGAACGGCGATACATAGAAGTATCGCGAAAATTTGGCGATACTTTTTGGTATTGCCAAAATCACGGCATTAAACAAAGAACTTGTCCCCTTGATTTGTTCAACGTTTATTGCCACATTGTGGTAACACTCCGGGGTATCGCCATATGTTGGCGATACATTTGTGTATTGCCGTTATGAAGGCAATACTTTTCTGTAAGGCCGTTTATTGGCAATACTGAATTGTATCGCCAAAAAAAGTACCAAAAGTATTGCCATTGGATTTACAGTGTAAGTATTCTCGCAGTACACAAGTGAAATCATCTGTTCCTTGGTGCAAAGCTTTTCACATCACTTTTCGCGAATGCACCGAAGACATGCGTCTCAGTGAATCATTTTGCCGACGAAAGAAGAAGAATTATTTGCGAATTTGTCCTGTCCACACCAAAGACAGCTGTGCCGCCTTTTTGGACATGCACGGAATTTTTCTTTTTCAATCTTCACTCTACACGTGTCAGGATTTTTGAATTCTGCCGCTGAAATCAAGTCCATGGCTAACAGAGCATACAATATATGGCGTACACTCCGCAGTCATTCAAGTCCGATGATCTCAGCCCGGCCTTGGAGGGCAGGAGGGAGGAAGGCCCAATGTCTTGTTCCGTATGCGCTTTGAAAAAGTAGATTTGTGAAAGATATTAGCATCCGCCCTCCCGCTGGTACCAGCCTCAACGATCAAAAATTTGTGCTTTGCATCACTGACGGCCATAAGTGTCATGTAGTGAAACTTCTTGTAGCCAAACCAACGAGAGCCACAGTGAGGAAAAGCCTGTAACAATGATAATGGGACAATATTAGAACCAAGGCATGATAGACTTCATAATATAGTGAGTGTGGTACATTCTTACCTTTACCTGGACCTACTTTCCGTCAACACCCCCTAATCAGTGGGGGATATTCCACCAAATTTCAAACTCAGCGGCAGTTTTGATCCATGTGTTCTCACTCATTTCTGGTAAAACCTCATCTTTCAGGACATGCCATATAGCTGCGGTAGTTTCCAAGACTATCTTCGAGATTGCCTGGCTTGACACTCTGAAGAGAGATGATAGCGAAGTCTGGGAATCACCAGAAGCAAGATATCTGCAAGTAATAAGGCAAATCACATAAAGGTGCAACAGGTTAATAAATTTGATCACAAAAATAAGTACCTGAGAGTGATTGCTAGCCTCTCACCTGGCTCTATAGCCTTTCTCCATGAAGACTTGTCAAGAAATGGTCCCACTTTCTCCAGTAGCTTATCAAATGCAGAGGGAGTCATCCTCATGAAATTTTAGAAAAGATCTTCATCCAATTCTCTCAACTGAGGAATGAGGGTATTCCAGGCGCCATACTTGTCATGATCTCTGAAGATGGGGCGCTGCCACCATATTCGGTCTTTCCTTCCACGAATTCTGTGTTGCTGCGGATTACACTTGTGAGTCAGGACAGCTCCATAGAGGAAAAGCGTGAGTTTTCTGCAGCGTACTGAAAACACAATGAATTTAGAGTAACAGTCGGCTAGTAAAAATGTCATTCACAGTCCATCAAAATTTGATGCGCTCAAAATTTTATTTGAGGTAAAACACAACCAAACATACCACAATGACGCCCTAAACGCTTTCTCTTCTGCATGAGGGCTAGAAGGGTGAGGTAAGTCTTCCTCTTAAAGCAGCACTGCAGCATCCTGGAAAAGCAAGAAGGTTATAGAAAGTGCCACGAAATCAGAAATTTCGAGGTAAGGTGTCAACAAAAACGTCGTTCAAACGCAACTTACAAACTACAAAAAAAAACCAACCTGTTGCTTTTCTCGACCCAAGCTGAACTTTAGGCTTCCAAATTCAAATTTATAATCCAACCAACAATGCGCGCTGCGATGTTGACCCTTTCTCGAACTGTGATTGGTCGACGCCTTCTGGAACTACATGCAGATCGCTCCGCCGACTGTCTTGGCCGGTATCCCCTTTTTTATTGTTGAATGCATGCAACGCCAGTCGAGGAGATAAAATTTAAACATGTTTTTTGTCAAATTCGTTTCAGATGGGTGGTGAAAACCAGCACGCCCGGAATATAGCAACATCAAGGCGGACTATTTCTTGCCGCGTCTGCGCACTGCTGCCCGGGCATCGCTCATGTGACACTAGGGAGAGTTGCTGCGATTCCGGCTTATTTATGGTTAAATTAAGGATTATAAGGTCAGACATTGCGGGAAAATTTACTTTTTTTTGGCTCCCAGCAGTATTTTATGTCGATTGAAACACTTCCGCCCCCCCCCCCCTCCCTAGTCACACACATAGAATTACGAGACAAGAATGAGCGAATGAGTGGGCTCAGCGAGCCGAATGAGCGATGAGCAATGAGCAGCATTGTGGGAGCACCTTAAAGTTGGTGACTCCATCTCCCAAAATTAAACCTAAATTTTTTTAAATCTCATCAAAATGACTATCAGAGAAGCTTCTACACTACCTAAGCTCTGTTGAAAATCAAAGGGGCACTCGGCAAGTCAATACAAGAAGAACTGCTCCCCTGTATAACTTTCATATCTCTTGTGTCTTTGCCAGACATAAGAAGGTTATGTTGTCCATATTTCATTTCTCAAATATAGATAAATTCAAAAGTGTCACTCCACTAAATCATAACGAGAGGCTCATTCCCTTCATATTCTTGCTGAGAGTCTATCACTCTCACTCAAAACAAGTTGCAGGGAAACCGAAGTGCTTAGGGCAACCTGTGCAGTTCTAGAGGGAGAGGGCCAAATCCCCCCCCCCAAGGCTCGCGGCACTTGCGAAGAAGGTGCTGCCCATCTCAGCCACAAGTGCTCCATCTGACAGAGTTTTTAACGTGGCTGGACTAATAGTAGTGGAAAACAGGGGCGCAATATCGCCTCATACTCTCAACAAGGAAATATTCGTTCATTACAAATACGACGGCGTGCATGATGCCGCAACAACTAATAATGCAAATTTCATTGTGTAGAGACCAAAAACTTGCAAAGCTTGCTAGTCTTTGATGTTATATGTACATTTTTATGTTTTATGCATATGTTTTTGTTATATGTATAAATGTTTCCATAAATTTTTTTAAAATAAATGATTTAACCCCATGGTAAATTGGACTGAAATTGATTTCACGCCGATTACGCCGCCGCCCCCGGCCAAGCATTGACAAAGTGCCGCCGCCGTTAAGATTGGCATCGGCGCTCAGGTCTGCCTACTCACCCAAGGCGATGTCCAGAAATGTCGACTCAGCTGCGTTGTCTCCATAGAAGCTTCTTTGCTCGCTATCTCTTAGGTGTTGCTGCCATCTAGGCCCTTCGCTGCCGAAGACTTCGTCAGTTTCCTCGTCCGTCCGCCCATACTCAGTTACGTGACTCGTTAGACAGATTGAGCAAGCATTTTGGTGAAATTTTATTAAAGAAGCTCCACTGCGTAACAAGTGATACTCTACCCTTGAGGCAATAATTTTCAATTTCCAAACGGAACTTGCTCTTTTGGATACATTATCATCAAACAAGCAGTAAAACCTGTTTGTTGCCCTTGCGATATTAATAAATCACTGAAAAGAATAACAGATCGATGTGTAATAATTTGAAGTGAACCAGATCTGTAGAGCTTTGCATACTTGAGAGAGATCGCAGGTTTGCCTCCGTAGAATTATCAAGATACGAGTTCGATTAAAATTTCATTCATTAGCAACGTTTCCTCCCCTACGAAACAGCTGGTGTCTTCCTGTCTAAAACAACTGCTATCAAATACATATGAAAACGTCCGTTACCAGAACTCCTTTTTTACCAGTTCAAGTACAGTTGAGAGTACATAAACTCCATCTTAACTGCAGTGAAACTGAGTTTTGACTTTGGTCAATGTATACGTCAAACTCCAAACAAAAAATCACATTTATGAACACTTTTTTAAAAAAAGTTTCTCCTTGGCTTTCCGCATTGCTGCAAACGACAGTGTAACCTCAGTTCCTCGGTGCTCTTTTACTGCTGTGCTGATTCTCCCGCGCGGGTGAAGCATGGTGCGCAACGGGTCAAGGTCACCTATTTATTTTGCCTCTTTTTCGGTCATTGTCTGAATTTCCTCCTTCTCCACCCTCTCAACTAGGCCTTCCCCTTGACGTAACGAAATTCAACCGTGAAGAGTATACAGCCAATCAGATCAGCGTTTTCATTGTACACCTGAAACTCTGCAGGCCAGATGTGTCTATGCATGTCAGGAAAAAGGCCTTTAAGGTTGTCGACGTCCAAGGTTGCATTACGCACGAAGTAGTGCCCCTAAAACACGTACAGAAAATACCTTGTCAGAACACGTCGTCAATGAATTTTTCGGTAAATTTTTCAAGACTCTTATTTTGTGGATCCTGAACCGGACGACAACAGGAGCAATGTTGACGTTGACGGAAGAAGACCTTATTCTGATATGGTTAAAAGGAATAGTAAGATGCAACGGGATCGTTAAAAACCTATTTGCAATGATTTTAAGATCCTAGGTTTCAATTCAATTATACTGCTTGGTCCCACTTATGGCGTCTATTGAATTACGTTCCACGATCAACGAAAGTAATCCATTAAGAAATAGGACCCTCCGCGCACCAAAAAGATTACTTTGTAGGTTTTAGAGCAAGTTATGTTCTCAAAATTGAGCAAACGTCAAAAGCTTGCTTGACTTTGTGCACGACAAGGTGCACGACTTTGTGAGGAAAAGGGGGGGGGGGGAAATAAGTGACTTTGTGGAATAGCCTTACCCGGAAAAATATATACTCATTTTCTAGGAATGACTGTCGCTGTCCATGCATGCGACATGAGAGTTCTTTATGACGCGAGCGAAGCGGGCTGACAGCCAACGCCTCATTGAGCCGCAGATGTGATTATGTTCGGGTTCCATGAGTACATTTTATCAAGGACAGTTGGCTCTTTTAAGGGTCATTCTTTGTCAGATCACCACAAGCCCCAAACTTGAGGGTCTCAGATTGGTCTGGAAACCCCTAAAACTCATTACGGGCGTTCCCCTGACCCACTCTGCCAAAGGATTAGACTGGGAAAAATTTTGCCTTATTTTTATGGGATTTCTTATTTTTAAGTTTCCGCAAAATTCTGAGTTTTTTTTCAAAAATTTCCCCAGGGTGAACTTTTGGTTGTATTCACTCCCCGCAAAGTTTTTTGTGATCGACTAGTGATACAGAAAAAGGAAAAACGTTGCCGGCAGGTGGTCATGAAAAATACCCAAAAATTATTATGAAAAACTTCTAAAAGTTAGTGAAAAATTGAGTTTGCCAAAATACATCGTATGAGTATGGTGATGATATTTGGTGAAAAAGTACCTCTTCACTAGTCGATCAACCCTGAAAAGGTCCCATGTCTGGCCCGGAGCTCCTTACCCTGATCGGGGCTTGAAATATATTTCTAATGGCTCGTAAAGTTCATAGAATGGTATCGTAACCAGCCATATCACTCAGAAAGCCGTTTCCAGAGTGCAGTATGAATCACTTTCACTTCAAAATGATGTCTTGGTATCAAGGCAACAGTATTTGGGGTGAGGCTTGCCAATAAGTGCTAATCACAAAGAAAGAACACAAAAAGAGCATAGCATAAAGATGTGGCACTTGACAGGCTTACTGTGGTTCATCAAGAACTTTGAAATAACCACATAAGCCACCACTACTAACCTACAGAATGGCTTGGAATACAACCCCTTAGTTAACCTATCTTTTTCAGCACTGTCAAGTGTACATGGTTGAGTGTCCATGATACTGAGAAGCTTTAATCCCTAATATTTGAAACATTTGTCTTTAGCTTTTCTTTCTCTTTTCACAACAACGTCCCTTTCCTTGGTAAACAAACATTTTTAGCAGACGACAGCCACCAGCCAATCAGAAAACCCGTTTCTGATGATTGACTCTTGCTTTTGTGACAAGGCTGTGAGGGGGAATGCCACAAGTAGCCACAAGTTGGTGTTGTTTACACTTCTTCCATGCTGCTTTGCAATTGCCCAGGAACCATTGTATTACCACAAAGACTTTCTTCTCCTTCTCCCTAAAAGGTGAGGCTCATTTTGAACTTCGGTGTTCAATTTTTTATAGAAACAACCAAACTTATTTGTTTACATTTTTTTTAGCCTTTTGGAGGTTATAACCTCTCTGAGGTTTGTTTTGTCATAGACAATGCTTTGAAGTTCCCTTCTTAAACAGAGGATCACCTGTCAATCAAAGATTTGAGTTGAATTGAGTTCTTGAACCCAAACTAGTGTATGCGTTAACTGATTTACAAGTACATGCTGAAACCAATGCTATTTGTTACGTTTGAATACCGTTCAATGCACTTATTAGCAAGCCTCACCCCAAATACTGTTGCCTTGATACCAAGACATCATTTTGAAGTGAAAGTGATTCATACTGCACTCTGGAAACGGCTTTCTGAATGATACGGCTGGTTACGATACCATTCTATGAACTTTACGAGCCATTAGCCCCCCCCCCCCCCCGGGGGGAGGAACGCCCCTGAAGGAAATAGCATATAACAATGAGCTGTGGGGTTTCGTCTCAAAGAAAGAAGGTAGCACCGATAAGGTACGTACTTTCATAGGGCAGCTGAAAGGTGGTTCGAACGCGTCATAAAAGGGGCTCCACAGCATTCCTCTTGCAGGGATGAGGTGACACAGGCCTGTGGTCCAGACCCAGCGTAGGTAGTACTCACAAAGATTCGTCGCCTTACCGCCGGTACATTTTGTAAGATGGACGAGCAACTGAACGAAAAAAAAAACAACAAAAAGTCAATTCTCTCAAACAGCGACGCACCTGGTCTCAGCACCGTTTACAGAGGGTTTTAACTCCTTTAATGATCTTATGGTGACATTTTATAAGTACGCTTTTTTTTAGAGTCTGCTCTGAAAATCTATCGGCGTGACTTCGTGCCCCTTTACGGGCGTGAATAAAGTTTCACGCGGAGTAACAGAAAAGTCATGCAAAAAATCGGCGAGACTAAAGAATTCACGCCTATTTATGATGTGAATTTCTTGACATGGCGCTTTTTGACATGACTTTTCTCATGAAACGTATTGACATTCACTCCAAATGATGGCGTGACCCACATATCATGCCTTTTTTCTGCGTGAATTTCGTGGCACGCCAATTTTTGGCGTGACATTTTGTCACGCTATTATTTGGCAATGTGTCCGACCATTACTTTTTCAGTGTCTGATAGACCGAACTCTTTCCCTCTCAAACATAAACAGAAGATTTTTGGCCTGTGATCCGTTAAGCAGTTATGGGTACTATAAAAATACTTAACGACCTTTTCGTGATCCCGACAACCTATTTGCAACATAGTAAAAGCCTTTTTCTGAAAAAAAAAAAAAGAACCTGCCCGCAGTGAAATTTAGTATGCTTTTTCAGTTATTTTGGAATCTCTTTAATTCCCTAACGTATCACGACAACCGAAATAGCTTTATTTCAATGTTTGAAACCAATAGAAGTCTCTTTGATATCTCTAAGGACCTTTCATGTCCAAAGCGCTCATGAAGATCGTCATAGAGGTCCAAAATCGAGCAACTTGTGTGGAAGAGTCGGATTAAGATTTGGATGAGAATCATCTTATCACCCTATTTTGGATGATAGGCCTACTATCTGGCTGTGCAGGTAGCCGATACACCCTTTACCGCCCAGATTTGTGTGAGGAAACCTTCCTCGGTGATAAAGTACACCTTGGCCAAATTTGGGTATTGATCTGGACTGATCCTTTATTCTCATTGAGGTTAAAACCCTCCGAAAAATGTGCTTAGACGATACTTCCCCCACTCTACAAAAAATGTCCTGGCAACGCCGTTAATTTATCACCAATGTTTTCTGTTATGCAATTCATGGCGTTTTCTGTGAACTAGTTCACGGCGTTCACTGTGATCTTGGTCACAGTGTTCACTGTGGTCTGGCCACAGTAAACGCCGTGAATTGGAGCCTGATTTGCAGTACTTCGGTGCTCAGCGGCGTCAAACTCACAGTGTTTACTGTGAACCAGATCACAGTGAACACCGCGAACAAGATCACAGTGAATCGCGTGGGCAGATCACAGTAAACGCTGTGAATTGACCTTTAGTGAAAACTGGTAATAAATTAACGGCATTGGCACGAGGGGGTAAACACTTCAAGAAATCGTGTACAGACTACTCGGTATTACGCTGTATTACGGAGGTATTACACGTGTATTACGGCCTTAAAATGCAAAAATTTGGCACATTTGACCCGAAAAAGGTATTACGACCACGTGTATTACGCGTAATACACGGTTTTTGTGTACAGGGTATTACGCGAGTGGTTACCCCCTCGCATTGGCAGGACATCTTTAAGGAAACGATGGTGGCTTTTAGACCTTGGACACACTCTTCATTTCCTTTGTGAGCAAGACGGCCGAGTTGACATAATGGGCTCCTCTCTCGTCCATGGTGATGGTCAGGTTTTGGATTTCGGTATAATGAGGTTTGTCTGAGCAAACCCCGACGTCGTAGTAGACTGGGACCAGCTTTTTGACCTGCGTGAACCGAGACGCCCTGTTACGGGGGCAGTGGCAGCATCTTGTGCAGTGAAACAAAACAAAGTGGAACAAAAAGCCGTATAATCCTATCAATGTAAAAAAAAAAATCGTTCTCCAGCTCCAGTGAGTGGACTCGAAGAGGTAAACACTTGTGTGATACCCTATACACAAAAATCCTGTAATACGTGTATGGCACGATTAAGGCACTGAGAATCCAAACGCTATGAATATAGCGTCAATTCACTGAAAAAAGGCAGACCGAGTCAAGTCGAGGGGGTAAACACACCAAGAAATCGTGTACAGAGTACTCGGTATTACCCTGTATTACAGCATCAAAATGCCAAGATTTGGCACAATGGGCCTGGGCCCCAAATTGGTATTACAAATACTCTACAAACTCAAGTGTGTACAAAGTACACTCCACCTGGAGTGTACATGCATGTACACTTCAACCTGGAGTGTACTTAATATGTACACGACAACCTGAAGTGTACTTGCCAAGTACACTCCAGGTTGGCTTGTACTTGCCAAGTACACGCCAGGTGGCGCATACCTCCAGGTACACTGTTGCTGGCCCCCTGCTGCAAGTACACGCCAACCTGGAGTGTACATGCCAAGTACACTCCAGGTTGAAGTGTACATGCCAAGTACACTCCAGGTTGAAGTGTACATGCATGTACACTCCAGGTGGAGTGTACTATGTACACACTTGAGTTTGTAGAGTACGTGTATGACACGTATTTTACGATTTTAGTGCGCAGTGCGCGAGTAACCCCTTCGAGTCCACTCACTGTAGCTGGAGCACGACTCTCGGCGACCACTAAGGCAGCAATGAAGACGACCAGGGAGGCAAGCTGCGACGCGGCGGATGTTCTTCCCGGCGGCATGTCTGGAACCAACGTGGCAGGTTGTGAACGGCACTGATACACTGAGCGGAAAAAACCACAGTGTATCTCGTTATTTTTTTTTTGCCGGGACTTCCTGTAGTTCAGAATACAGGATCTACTGTGCCTGGCTACAGTATTTACTGTACCTGGTACAGGATATTCAGTACTCCACTCCTGCTATACAGTAAATCCCGCACAAAGTACAGTAGACTCTGTAAAAGAGGTCAGTAAATCCTGCACTCTGAACTACAGTGCCAGCTGTACTAATCACTACAGGATTAACTGTGTTTTTTTCCCACAGTGTAAAGGTTGGCCGAGACATCTCGTCACTTCCCCACGTCTCAACTCGACCCATCAATTGTTTTGTGCTGACCGACAAAGATCGTTACGACCTTTCCGGGGTGCTGCTCTGCAAACTCAACAGTGTGCTCATGCACTCTATTCGGCGTGCACTCACAAGTGAACTCCTGGGAGAGTGTGCTCATCTGAGAACCCTCTAACGAGAGTGTGCTCATCTGAGAACCCTCTAACGAGAGTGTGCTTGGCTGAGAACCCTCTAACGAGTTTGCTTGGCTGAGAACCCTCTAACGAGTGTGCTTGGCTGAGAATAATCAAACGAGATCAACCTGAGTACAGTCCAGTGAGAGTGTACTTACCAAGGTACACTCCAACGAAAGTGTGCCCACATCAGTACACACCTTAGTTCCCCATGGAAATGTGTGCAGCTGAGTTCACCTTCGTGCGGGAGTAAAATCGTGAGTACTCTGCAAACTGAAATGTGTACATGGCACGCTCTATTTGGAGCATGCCAAGAAGCACGCTTAAAATTGGAGCGTGCTTGGCAGGCACGCTTTAAATTGGAGTGTGCTTACCAGGCACGCTCTAAATTAAAGCGTGCCTGCCAGGCAAGCTCTATTTTAAAGAGCGCTTAGCAAGCTCACTCTAAACTACAGCATGGACGGCAACCACACTCCTGAATGCTCGTAATGGCTTTTATTTTTTAATTATTTAATAAATATGTACTAATGCAAGGTTTTCATTTTATACTTCAGAGAAGCAACATTTCAAGTCTTGTTGGCTGAGCGATAGCGAAGCCCGTTACTCCAGTGCGGTTGAAAAGTTTTGTCTGTCTGTGTGTCCGTGTGTGTGTGTGTGTACACTACTCCTCCTGAACGGCTCGGCCGATCTGGCTGAGATTTTGCAGGCTTATTAGGTATGTTCTTGGCTCGGCACACGCGAAATTTCACTATCCTAGCTCAACTGGTTCATTTTTTTATAGCCGAAAAACACCTATAAACGGCGAAAAATCGAGTTTTTTGCAGGTAGATCACCTCTGTCTCCAAGAAAGGGGGGTCTGGGGCGGAGCCTCGACCTTCACCCAGCAGCAACAGGGCTAGGTGACTTTGCTATGGATTGTTGGGCAGTCAATACAGTGAGTAACTAATGTCATGTCGAAACTGTATGTGTATTTCTGGATGAGAAATGTTTAAGTTGTTTCCTCCATGGTTATTGAAAGAAACCACCCAGGTGTAACACGTTGTACCAGTGCCATTTTATACCTCAATAGTTGTGAAAATAGCGGAGAAGCTTTCACTCTAAAAAAAGTTATGAAATTTCATATCCAAATAGGTCTTACATTTCATAATCACGTTCTAAACCTCAATTTTCATAACATTCTTATAAAATTTTAAAATCCTGTAATGAATTTTAAAATTTGGGTTATAGATTTTAAGAATAACGGTTATAAATTTTTAGAATGGGTTTTCTTATAACTCCGGTTCTTAAAAACTAGATTTTCACTTTGAAAATTTATAACGCTTGCTGATTTTAGAGAAAGGATCTGAAATTTTTAATCGTTTGCGTTCTGCTGCCAAGTCCCTTCTGTGTTTATGGACACTGTGAAGTGAAAAAAGCTGAAACAGAACTTTTTCACAGGAAGTTCTTTTTGTGGTCAAAATCCAACCTCTGTTTGATGAATTTACTCTCAAAGTTGGGGGTCCAAATCTCATTAGATTCTGAGTTATGGAGGTTTACGAAACTTTGAGTCGTTTCCCTCAAAATTTCTCTCACGACAAAGGAAAAAATATGCAAACCTCGATTCTAGCATTGAAGGTATAAGAAAAAGAAAGATTTTGGGACATTTGAATATATCAATCCAGAAGAGGCTGTAAAAGGTATTTGACTAGGCCCATTTTCATTATCCTTGAAATTTGAGTTTTCCTTATTTTTGTTTTGTTTTCGGGTTTTTCAGTAAAACTAAGAGAGAGATTAAAAAAAGGCCAACACCATCTATTTTAATTGCAAAAAAAATATAATTGCCAGAATCTGAAGGATGGGTAGCTTTTACTTTGTCGTGAGAAGAAGAGAGGAACACTACAAATTAACGTAAACATCCATAAGTCAGAAACTATTAAGAGGTGGGGCCTATTCTCAGTGTAGAGTTTTTGCAATAGTAAGGAACTTTTACCCCAAATTGAGAAATCTGACACAAATATTTTTAAAATGTTACTTAGTCACTTTTTTCACTGTACAATAACCCTAAATCAGTTGGTAAAATTCTCTTTTTCGGCAAGTGTTTACATTTTCCTAACCGATTAGATAGGAATCCTGATGGGCACAGCTACAAATCGAAAAACTTTTATTGTATGCACAAATTGAAGCATGCCCGCCAAGCATGCACTTACTAGTGCATACATGCCATGTACCCGCTTACTACATCTAGTGCGTAAGTGGCAGGGAGTTGTCTGCTTCAGTTAGCTCTTACATGTCATGTATGCAGTGATAAGTGCATGCTTGGCGGGTATGCGCTAACCAGAGCGTGCTTGCAGGCATGCTTCAGTTAGTTCAAACAGTGTATACGCCGGGCCGTGTCGGGCCGAGCCGAGCCGCCCCGTCGGTGGCCAGCCGAGCCGGGCACGGTGAGCCGAGCCGGCGCCCCGGGGGCTGCTTTCCCGGAAAATCACCGCTCGCCGGGCCCGGGCCGGGCCGAGGCTACCTGCACCCGGGCCCAAGGGTCGCGAAATCCCTCGGCCACTCCGGATTACTGAGAGGCTACGTCATTTTTAGTGTGTCGGGGTCTCCAGAGCTGTGCACATCGCGTCCGGGTCCGAGAGCTACGTAGTCAGTCGCGCCATCGATTTAGTTTCGCTGGACCGTTTAGTGTTATTTCGGCGCAGTGCGTATGGTGCAGTTGAAGTGTTGCCCGTGGTGCCCAACAGTCACCACCCTGTTTCAAGAGTTTGAAGCTAGATTGGCGATCTCCGGAAAAATGATTTGTTTTCGTTACAAGCGGCGTAACTGAATGCTGTTACTCCATCTTTTTAACTGCAGGGACGGACGATGAACGTGTGGGTGGCGTATTATTTCAATTCGCTTCTCCTCTTTCATCTTTGTTCCCAAAATATTTTCTTTTTGTCGATCGAGTTTCCCCAAAGTGTTCATCTGGATCTAAAACGCTGCTGCGCTGTTTACCACGTCGACTGAAGTTTTTCTGAAGTTGTGATGTTTTTTGTGCGTGCTCTCGGATAAAAATGAAAAATCCGCTTTAGTAGCGCGAATTGGTGCGCTACGATGCATAAGTGCTGCAAGATATTTTGTGTGAAAAGAAATGAAACCTGTCTGAGAATTCAGTATTTGTAACATAAAAGTTTAGAACGGGAAAGAGATTTCACGACACATAGGTTGTAAAAAGTAATAAAAATGTTATGATGTTTTTATAGTATTGGTGTGGAGATTAAGAACCGGATATAAGTTTTCATAACACATTGCTTCTGAAAATTAATAATAGAGTTCTTACATTTCATAAACCACTTATGACATTTCAGAACAGCTGGTTATGAAATTTAAGAACTATTTGGATATGAAATTTAAGAGCAATAGTTCTACAAATAGGTCCAAAACCAAGTTATGAAATTTCAGAAGCATTTTTTTTAGAGTGTTGTTGACGTAAAACACATCTCAGCACTAACAAGACTTGAAATGTTGCTTCTTTGAAGTATAAAATGGAAACCTTACATTAGTACATATTTATTAAATAATTAAAAAATAAAAGCCATTACGAGCATTCAGGAGTGTGGTTGCCGTCCAGTTTAGAGTGAGCTTGCTAAGCCCTCTTCAAAACAGAGCGTGCCTGGAAGGCACGCTTTAATTTAGAGCGTGCCTGGTAAGCACACTCTAATTTGAAGCGTGCCTGCCAAGCACGCTCCAATCGAAAGCGTGCCTGCCTAGCACGCTCCAAATTAAAGCGTGCTTCTTGGCATGCTCCAAATAGAGCGTGCCAAGCACACATTTCAGTTTGCAGAGTACACGATACAGAGAGTGAACTGAGTGAGTACTCTGTTGAGCTTGCGGAGTGGTTAGGTTTGACCCTTACATGTCGTGTTTTTTATATCGGCCACCGCAAAAGGTCACGTTCAAGCCTTTTGTGACATTCCTGACAAACTTTTGGCACTTTGATGTGAATCTTTGGTGAGGGCGACTCAACTGGTTCAACAACTACAACTGTCAACGCTCACACTGTAAATATCTTACGGTGCTGCACCAACATATTATGGTGGAAATTCTCCATAATACCAACGAAATTCGTCAAAGTGTATAGAAGGTACAGTGAATTCTCAGTGATATGTTATGAAGTCACCTGCACCACCAGAATATGAAACATTTTCACCATAATATGGAGAATCTTCACTGTACAACATTTAGAGTGCACTATCGCACAGCATAAACAAGGAGAGTCTCTCTCGCGCTTCGCAAATAATAAAGATACTTCTCTGAGGCCGCGCCAAATGGATCGCCTCGCGGAGAGGCTGTAAACTCCAGAGCATATCCGGCCAGACCTGACGATGACATCTGGCGCGGACGGAATGTGTTGTTCTAGCGAGAGACAAGTCACGTCAGCCGCGTGGTGAGCATGCCCGCGACGACGCACGCTCGGTGCGGCTGGCTCACTCCGGACGTCGCTCCGTCTTTCTCGCACTCATGAAGCGTCCCTCCAAGGTGCGCTGCAGTGGCGCCAGTCGGTGGGTGGATGGACGGTGGTTGGAGGGAGTGGAGTCCCACTGGTAAAACTAAAGGGTGGTACACCCTCTGTTTTCGAGCGTAATCAGTTTACGCTTGAAATCAAGCGTAACAGGCTCATCCGCCGAGATTCCCCCTATCCAAATCGAGGGAGCCACCACTCTCATTTCAGGCGTACACAAGATAACGGGAAATTTACTAGGGATTACGCGTGAAATTTTCGAAAATTGGTTCGAAAACGTTGAAAAATAGCTCAAAAACGTTGAAAAATGACTAAAAACGTTGAAAAATGACGGAATTTTGTCAAGGATTACGTGATTACGCCATGGATTACCAGAGATTACCAGCCAATTTGTACACAGGATTACGGGGGTGGTGGCCCCCTCGATCCAAATGCATGGGGGAATTTCCAGAGTACGCTTCGTTTCAAGCGTAACGTCTTCAAGCGTAACTTTATGCTTGGCTCAAGCATTGAGTTACGCTTCAGTTTTACCGGTGCCCATTTTCGTGGGACAGCCCACGTTCATATAAGTTGAGGGGGCACTTGGAAAATGAGTTCCAGGATAGGTCCGTAATGTATGGTGAAAGAAGGATAAAGGTGGATCTTCGATAAACAAAACGGCACGGCCGGCCGCCAACGGCCGTCCTGCCTCCGTGCTGCAAAATGAATGTGAATGGAAGTGAATGTGAAAAACTTTCGTCACTAACGAAATTATAGAAGAAGAAAAATATCCAAGTGTGCTAAAGAAAACTTAAGTAGGACCTTTGAAATGGATGCACTGTGCGAAAAAAAAAAAACACAGTGAATCCTGGTTATTTTAGCCACTATTTACTGTAGTTCAGAATACAGGATTTTCTGTACCTTGTACAGGATTTATTCCGTACTCCACCTCTCTTGCAGTCAATCCCGTAGAAGTACAGTGAATCCGGTGCCGTTGCAGTTATATCGACCACCTTACGGCTGCACTGTTAGAAATTTGCTCAGATATTTTATGGAGAAAAACTCTATAATCACGTTCATGGAGACTCCATTCATTTTCCATCTTTTTTCGGAGAGATTTTCTCAGGGCTTGAACAAATGTTCTTCGGAGCATTACTTGGGTCCCGATGGGAGGTAAAATGCACGTTTTTTCTCAGATATGTCTAAGAGGGCTTCGCCGAAGCATTTTTTAGTCTGAAATGGCCAAAGAAGGGACTATCTCCTTCGAGCTCCTTCGAGTTATATCCTGTAGGTTTCCCTCAACTTTACGAAAATTGGGCTGAACAAATAAGGGTTCACTTTTCACTCACTTTTTTTAATTGGTTGCAAACGTTTTTTCGTTATTTCCTGATAGTGAAGCATGCATTTATGTTCAAAATTCCGAAACTTTTCGGAGAAAGCCCAGAGTTTGCTTTTATGGAGAGCTCCATGCAGAAGTTTCGGAAAAACTCCATGATTTTTCCAATGTTTCTCGGAAATTTCTGACAGTGTAGGAAGGAACCCATAGGGCGCGCATTGCAACATATCGGCCAAAATCCTTACCCCGCGCAAATAGCCTTTTGGTTCACCAACAAGATGATGACCGGCAACGACTTCGCGGCGATCTTCCACTAGGCCATCGGGGAGCTCCTCAACGTGGGCATGGACGTGAGGGCCATGGTGACCGACGCGCAGCAAAAAAACCTCACGGCGGGGCAAGTGATGGGGGCTACCTATGAGCGGCCGTACTTCTTCGACGGGCTGAGGAAGATTTACGCCATCCTTGACGTTCCGCACCTGCTCAAAGCCCTTCGAAATGCACTCTTGAGGTACTTGATCCTGCGGCCGGACGGCACCCTGGTGGACGTCAAGTACATCAGGGCGTTCTCAACGACCTTCAGATGCCGGTGCGGCTCGCCCCCAAGCTGAGCACCAGACACGTCAACATGACAAGCTTCTCCAAGATGAACGTGCATTTGCCAGCGAGCTTGTCAGCAACAGCACCGCGTCTGGAGTCCTGTCGTACACCGCTCTGGGTCTACTGCCCCCCGACGCTGTCGGCACAGGGAAGTTCTGCGAGGACATTAACAACTTGTTTCACAGCTTCAATGGGACCAAGTACGACGCAGAGGCGGCGCCAAACCCGGATGACTTCAAGACGGCCATCAGCGACGGTAGCCCACATGCGGCTCTGGGGCGACGGCTGCTGGAGGACATGAAGCAGTGGCATTTTCTGGGTGGATCCGATCGGATCGTGGTCACCAGAAACTGGCAGATGTCTATCAGTAGGGTCTGGCTGCTGTGGAACGATCTACGGACGGAGGCGAGGAGGTGCCTACCGGTGGGCCACTTTTTATTGAAAAGTTCAGAAAAGTCTTATAAAAAACTTTGAACCGCTATATCTCGGAAACTACTGGGGCTACGGCTGTGAGATTTCGCACGGATGTTAGGGTCAGTTGGGGTAATAATGGGACACTGGAAACTTGGGGAAAAATGGGACACTTTCTAATCTTGACGAGTTTTGGCATTTTTAAAGGTCCTACAATGACATGTTTGAGCTTAAAATGTTCATTGAGGTGTCTAGTATTCCATTTTTCATACGGCGCGACAATGACTGCTCATAGAAATGGGAATTATGAAATCAAGTAGAACATGGCAATTATGGGTATTCTAAAGATTGGAAAAATTTGCCGCAGAAGTCGTCTAATAAGAACACTACAGAACCCCCCTTAAACAGAAAAGTAAAGTATTATAGTGTTTTGGAAAGCTAATAGAACGAGGATTTCGATCCACCAACTCATTTTGACATCAATGCATTCGTTAACTTGCAATTGTAGAATTTTCCGGTGGGGTAAGAATGGGACACCACTTAGGGGAAAAATGGGACACTCCTGGGGTAAAAATGGGACACTTGGTTAATGGTAAATTGTGGACTTTGGGGAGGAAATTTTCAAAGTTGTTTGAATTGACATCTCTGAGCGGAAATAGATTGGCCTCGACAATACAAACAAAAAATCTCGACACAAGCTCTGGGTTGGACGGATATTGAAAAAGTTAATGTGCTTTGAAATTAACGAATAGTCGCAAAAGGTCAAATTGCATCCAAGTTCTTTTGAAGCGCAATGCCTTTTCATTTCTCATCCGAACCTGTGGCATGTGATGACATTTATTGTTCCTCGTGTTAAGACGGATCGAATTTTATGAGGTGGCGCCTATTTGGAAAACTTTGAGGCCTGTTTTACCACTGCTAAGCCCTTGTCCCATTCTTACCCCAAACTTACAAGTCCGAATTTTCATAGTTTATTTAACGCAACTGCAAAATTAAATGACTTTTTGATCTTACTTTAGCGCCAAATGGTGTGGAACAGAGTACCCCATCCTTTAAAAGCATTAGAAACACTCCAACTCGCCATAGCAGAGTTGTGGAAACCTTATTGATCAAACTGTCCCATTATTACCCCAACTGACCCTACCCCCTATGAGGGCAACATTTGAGCCAAATATGAGCAAAATCGGAGATGGTCGATTAAGGTCGTGTAAATCTACCATGGAACGCCCCAGAATTTATGTCGTTCGTTTCGAACGTGGCCGTTTGAATCGGCCGGCCGGCCAGTGACTTATTATGAGAGTGTCCCGCACCAATCCCGCACCGCTGCGTTGTTGTTTTTGTTGTTGATTTGTTACTCTTCAAATCGGAGTTAATTGAGCCATTAAACTGCGTACCTGTGCACATGCATCTGAGAATTATCGTCCCTTAATGTAGTTTAAGAGTCGCTTTAAGACTTTTAGTTTCTTTTTGAATAAGCTGGTCATGTAGCTGCTCCTTTTAGCGAGGTTTGATGGTACTTCTGATTCAGTTAGTACCATGATGAGCTTCGCTCCACCTCGCGACTTTCAGTGCTCATGTTCCCCGAACAAGAGTCACCCGCGTTTCGAAACCATTCCTCTCAAGTTTGTCAAGCCAACCGTCGTGGTGTTGCTACGTTGTGAGTTAGAACTATTACACAGAATTGAAGAAAACATGACAAGAGAACCGTAGCCTTTTGAAACAAGCCAAACAATTCAACGTCAGCAACAATGGAGGGGCACTTTTAATGCGCGACTACTCGTGTTTTCAGCTTCGCGATTTTCGCAAGGGCGCAGACGCCGACAAAATTGTTGCCAACCCGCGAAAATTAATTCACTGCCTTCTTTCTGCTACCAACATTTTAATAATGATAGACTTTAAAGATGTTCCATTGTCAGAACAATGTGGAATACATTAGCATTGGAATTTTTCAAATTTCCCGGCATTTTGATTTCTTTTCATTGGCAACTTTAAACTTTGACGGGTGGCACATCGACCACATTGGTACCACTGCCATTCGTAGCCACCCCTGAGCCACCCCCTATCCCTTTACACAACTTTTTTTTGCTTTCCCCACACTCCTACCCAAATTGACTTCGGGACTCCTAGGATTTCTTGAAATCGTATTTTTCTAGAATAGACACTTCCACCTGAACGCCGAGTGAAGAACAAGAGGGAGAAATGGTACCGGAACCAGTTCCCATAAACGTCTTATTTATAGGTATTGACGGTTAAAAATCATGAAAGTCGTCTAATATTAAATAATATTATAACCCAAATGAACACATAATATGAACAAATGAACGACTTTCATGGACTGTTTCCGGCTATTGTTATTCCTTCACTCGGCGCTCTGGTGAAAGTGTCTGTACTAACAGGTTGTAAAGATGGGTAAGGTTTCATAACAAATGCTTCAGGATTGATGAACTATGCAAGGGCCGCCGTGGGATGTTCCCAAAGGCCATGGCCTAAACAGCCACAACTCGGTACTCTCTCTCCAAACTATGCAAGGTAGGTGTACGCCAGACAGTGGCTAGTCGTAACAGGCTTCGCGATGCTCCGCCAGTTCCGACAATCGACGCCTAGCGTTAACACCTACCTTGGCCTGCAGCGGCGCGCGCATGCTGCCCCCACCCCGCCGATTACGACCCCCACCACAGGAGGGGATATGCAACCGCGGATCCCGGAGCTCCTACTGGGAGCCGGGCACGTCTTTCCGGTCGGCCTGGAGAGGGTCCTATTCATATCCGGCTATGCTACAGACGCGTGACGACGTCGTTATTTGTTGACGTCGTAGCCGGGTTTGATGCCAACTTGTTTGAAAGTAGTTGGGAAGTTTCTGTCCCGATAATGTTCGTTGAGTGAGTGAATCAATATACTACCTCTACCATTCATCTCTCTCTCTTCGACAATGCAGTAAAAATGTAAAAATACGATTTCAAGAAATCCTGGGAGTCACGAAGTCAGTTTGATTATAGTGTAAGAGTGTGGAGAAAGAAAAGAAAAGGTTTTGTGAAGTTGTGGCTCAGGGGACTACCAATGGCAGTGGTACCAATGTGGTCGATGTGCCACCCGTCAAAATTTAAACTTGACAATAGAAATCAAAATGCTGGTAAATTCAAAAAATTCCAATGCTAATGTATTCCTTCTAACAATGGAACATCTTTAAAGTCCATCATTATTAAAATGTTCTTGGCAGAAAGAAGGCAGTAAATTTATTTTCACGGGTTGGCAACTAGTTTCTCGGCGTCTGCGCCCTTGCGAAAATCGCGAAGCTGAAAGCACCAGCAGTCGCGCATTAAAACTGCCCATCCATTGTTGCTGACGTTGAAATGTTTGGCTTGTTTCAAAAGGCTGTGGTTCTCTAGTCATGTTTTCTTCAATTCTGTGTAATAGTTCTCCCTTACAACGTATCAACACCACGACGGTTGGTTTGACAAACTTCATAAACTCGGGAGGGATGGTTTCGAAACGCGGGTGAGTCTTGTTCGAGGAACATGAGCACTGCAAGTCGCGAGGTGGAGCGAAGTGGTCCTAGTGCTAACTGAATCACAACAACAACAAAATTGTTTTATTGACAGAAAAAAAAGGAATATTTGAGAAACTGTATGTCAGAAAAAAAGAACTTTTGTTTTGCTAATTTTCTGTGAATGTTTTTTTAGAAAGTCATCACACAAAAATTGAAAAATTGTTTTATATGAATTTTCAGAAGCAGGAAACGAAGAGAAAACAAGAAAGAGAGCAAAATCAATACAGATTTCAAATGCTACAGTTGGTTAAACTGTTAACAGGTTGCAAACCTACTGCGCATGTCCAAAAACACTCCAATCAAGAAGTATTATTGGATAGTTCTACCCGAAAAACTGCGTTCGAACCGACACCAATTCTATTGTTGCATCTTGTCTACCTGCAGTCAAAGAAATTTTTCATTTCGAACGTGCTGATTTCAGCTTTTGGAGTAAGCTGTACAGACCCAAAAAGAAGCTCGGCTATTGGTCCGCCCCGGCTCGGCTCCCCCCACTCCCTTTTTTTTCCTTTGACGAGTCGAGTTTTGCCATGGAAACGGCGATTTTGACAGCAAATTTCTCAAAATTGGCCACCAACTTTTTAACCAGATTTCAGCATGAGAATCAGCGTTCAAAGTTCTACAAGTCTGCAAAGTCTCATTAAAATCGTATAGAAAATTTCCGAAATGCATAAAGGGCCACACAAATTGAATCTCGGGCCGGCTGAATCCTGGGTATACTATAAGGCTACTTCGTGCCTAAAAATAGTAATAGAGGCTTTATCGAATACTACTTTAATTCAAAGGATGGACTTAAGTTAATTTAAAATGGCAGTCAATCCCTCCTCATTTGGATGTACAAGATCAACTCTCATGGATGATTGATAATAATAACAGTATAAATTAGCATTGATTTTACCATTAGACACGAATATAGACCTTGTTTTTAAAACTTGAGTTACATCACTTAAAGATTGGATGAAATTATTAAAATTCATGATATTCTCATTTATGGGACTTGACAGCAAATCAGAGCACAATGGCGGTACTTCGCATGAGATGAGAGATGAACATGATCGAGACAAAAATTTCACAACAGCTTTAAAACTAATCTTGCATTCTGAAAGAGAATGAACATTTTTCAAGTCATTTGTGCCGATCACCAAAACAATTCTACAATTCTTCACGTCACCTCTCCTACCTTTCACAAGATTTTTAAGATTCCTGATGGTCTGGCCACTGACGCAGAGTTCCTTCGATATGGGATGAAAATGATATGGAAACATATTATGCAGTCTGAGGAAAATACTGTCACCACACAAAACAGGCTCGATGACACTGTGAATTGGTGACAATGCGTGACAGGTCCAAAACTAGTGTGATGAGTGCAAAAAAGAACAGTTAGCAGACGCTCTGCCCGTTCGTCCGCGCCGCCAGATTCACGTTCGGGCGGTTTCCGAGCAAACGCCGAGCGGAAAGGGAAAGCTGCGGTGGCCGTGGCCCGACCTTGTTCTTCAGTTTCGGGTCGGCTCTGGATAGGAGCGGATCTCCGGGATCCGTGGCTGTGCATCACGACGTCTCAGCACGGACTCCCGGCGCTCTTTTATTTCTCCAGTTCTGTCGCTTACTTCCGGTCTGGGCTTTCTCCGAAGTACCCTAATAGTGCGGACACACAGACAGAAAAACTCCTTCCAACCCACCAGAGTAACGGGCTTCGATATCGCTCAGCCAACCAGATAGGATAATCCCAATTGTTAGTACCAGACAGGAATAAGACTGAGAGATGGCAGTTAATAGCAGATAATCCAAGTTTGGTCGACAAATATTTTACGGAACGTGTAAATTTATTCTTAAAAGGTAGGTGTACGCTAGACCGTGTCTTGTAACGGGCTTGTTGCTAGATGATGCGCCAGTTTCCGCAACCCACGCCTGGCATGGGGCCTGGGGCGCTAGCCAGCCTTCGGCAGGCTGCTTTCCCAGAGCTGAATTTTGGTGTGTGGCCAGCCAAGGATATGCCCTATGATCCTGCAAAATCTCGGCAGAATCGGCCGAGCCGTTTAGAGTAGTGCGGACACACAGGCAGACGTGAAGAACTTTTCAATCCCACCGGAGTAACAGGCTTCACTATCGCTCAGCCAATACATGGTAATTTTAAGTCAGTGCGGCTTGTCGTAACAGGCTTCGCGACACTGTAAAAATTAATATCCGGAATAAACGACGGATCCTTCGGCAAAAAAATTGCCAACGGTTTCTTCGTTAATTAACGAAGCTCTTCGTATATTTACCAAAACCTTCGTTAATTTTTTGAAAGATCTCTGCTGATTTTCCAATCACAATGGAAATTTACGAAGCACCTTCGTAAATCTACAAAGATCCTTCGTAAATTTACAGGGAACCTTCGTTTATAAACAAAGAAACTTCGTTAATAAACAGAGATTCTTCGTAATTATACGTCTGGAATTAACGACGGATCCTTCGGCAAAAAAATTGCCAACACTTCCTTCGTTTATTTACGAAGGTCCGCCGTAGATTTACGAAGACCCGTCGTAGATTAACGAAGAACGTCGTAAATTTACGAAGCCCTTCGTAAATTTACAACAGATTTTGTAAATTTTCGACTTTTCTTCGTAAATTTACGAAGAACCTTCGTAAATTAACGACGAACCTACGTTGATTTACAAAAGTTCCCGTAGGAAAAAAACATTTACAGTGCACTTTTGGACATTCCCAAAAACCCTTCGGAAAATATTCCGTTGTAAATTCACAACATATTTTTTACAGTGGATGCTGCGC
Organism: Thrips palmi; assembly: GCF_012932325.1. Classification (NCBI taxonomy): domain Eukaryota; kingdom Metazoa; phylum Arthropoda; class Insecta; order Thysanoptera; family Thripidae; genus Thrips; species Thrips palmi. The sequence continues at coordinate 13,627,308 of NW_023144628.1, read as the reverse complement.
CAGTTTCGACAGTCCGCGCCTGGCATTTACACCTACCTTGGCCTGCGGCGCTGGCCTGCGAGGCTTCGTTCATCTGTTTCAAAAGCTGCGTGATTGTGATTGCAAATAAAAGCAGCATTCGAGTTTTTGTTTCATGGTAGGGAGTTCGGCCCCTCAAAGCCCTATTACAGTCGGGAGTCAGAGGGTTTGCTGGTCAGAGAGCATATGGCAACTTTAGGATCAGGCAGCATGCCGAAGAAGGTGGGGTTAATGTAAACATATGAATTACCATTCCGGTCGAAGTAACCTCAACCGCGGTTCAAATCTTTGCAGGGGTATAAATGAACTTCAGTTTCGTGATCAGCACCTTCATAGACATAGGAAACGACCTAAAGCTTTCTAAAAAATGTAAAGTCACTGAAAAGTATAATTTCTTTGCCGTTTTTTTTATTGTATTTTCTTTGTAACAGTTGAATGAATTGAGATAGGAAGCTGAATTTTGGCGTATGCCGAGCCAAGGACAGTGACCCTGCAAAATCTCAACGGGATCGGCCGAGCCGTTCAGGAGTACACTGGTAGCCAAGGAATGCGACGTCACGTTCGTTTTCACGTGAAAACGGCGATGTTAGTTTGAGCGTGACAAACGGCGAAAATTTACAGTCAAACGAATGTGACATACCGCACCGCTTTGTCACATTACTTCGGGTGTGACACGCAATTAGCTGTCGAACTGTCACACTATAACGAATGTGACCCATGGTACCCAAGTACAAAACGCCATGATTGTCCGATTAAGGGGTGTCACGTTCGTTTTTATGTGGCAAAGTGGGGATGTCACATTCAAACGAACGTGACTGTACATGGGTGTCACATTCGTTTGTATGTGACGCGACATGTGTACTTGGGTGCCATGTGTCACATTCGTTTTAATGTGACAGTTCGCCAGCTGATTGCGTGTCACACCCGAAGTAATGTGACAAAGCGGTGACGTGTGTCACATTCGTTTGACTGAAAGTTTTCACAGTTTGTCACGCTCAAACTAACATCGCCGTTTTCACGTGAAAACGAACGTGACGTCACATTCCTTGGCTACCAGTGTAGTGCGCGCGCACTCACACGCAGACATACAGTCAAAACTTTTCAACTCCACTGGAGTAACGGGCTTCGCTATTGCTGAGCCAATCAATAATGGGAGCAGCTAAAAGTACACGGTACGTTCCAATAGAAAAATTTCATACGTGATTCTAATTTGATACCTGTCCTAGGTGCCATCTGGGAATGCATCTGGGGAGGCATCTGCAAAGGCATCATAGGTGGCCATAGGCTTTGCCATTTACTGCCTCCCTTTTTCTGCCAAGGCTGCTGGGTTGGGATAGGCCAACACGATGGAGACATCTAATGCACCCATACTTTTCAAGAAAATTTACCACTGATATAGGGATCCCAGAAGACATTCAATCTAATCCAAATATACACTTACGTTGCTTGATTGCGCGGAGTTAACTACGACAAAAATTGGCGGCGAGGTCATCTGCGTCGCGGCATCAGAAGGGGGCCGCGTGAAGTCCGCTAGTTCTAAGGGAATGATGCTGTTGTTTCTAGGTGGATCCTGAAAGTGAAATGGAACAATAAGGGCCGGCTGAAGAGGTACAGCATTGCCTAAATCATGATATGAGCGAAACGACGCCACAAAATGGACGCCGCCCCCGCGGGCACCTCACAGTGGGACGAAACGCGAAAAAAGTGCCGATAATTCTAGGATGTCCCGATCAATGCCAAAATTGGTACCCGGGGATTTTTGAGGGCAAGAAACTTAATTTTTTGACAAATTCAAAAGCCGAAAACGAACGCCAGGGGCGGATCCAGCATTCGAAGGAGGGGTAAACCTCTTGGAGTGCTCCGATCGATGCCAAAATCGGTACCCGGGGGTTTTCGAGGGCGAGAAACTCATTTTTGACAAATTCTAAAACAGAGAACGAACGCCAGGGGCGGATCCAGCATTCGAAATAGGGGTAAAACTCGTGGAGTGCCCCGGATGCCAAAAACTGTACCCGGGGTTTTTTGAGGATGAGAAACTTATTTTTGACAAAATTAAAACCATCGAACGCTTGGTGATGGATTGGCGGGGTTGCAAATAACAATTATTAATCAACTTGGTGATATTTTCTCAATTATCTTATTTTGAAATTAAGCTCATAATTGAGGAAAGGTTGGTCACAAGGTCAAAATTCTCAGTCAAGAAACAATTAAACATTTTCAGTTGCAAAACAAAAAAAGTTTAACAAAACTTTAACATCGTAAGTTGCTTTAACAAAAATAAAAACAAGGTAGGTGTACGCCAGACTGTGTCTTGTCGTAACAGGCTTCGCGATGCTGCGCCAGTTTCGACAATCCACGCCTGGCGTATACACCTACCTTGGCCTGCGGCGCTAACCTGCTTTCGGCAGGCTGCCTTTCTTGGCAGACCGTGGAAATAGGCGTGATTCCCTCAAAAAGAGCATTTGGTCATCAAAATCTTCACTAATGGGGCTAAACTTTCGGTCGGAGGTCTGAATGGGTTCTATTTTCGTCATCAGCAGCCTCAAAAACATTTATAACGACATTGAACTTGACAAAAAGTTGAAAGTTCCAAAAAAGTTGTCTTTTTCCTGCCGTTTTTAAAGTGTTTTTTGGCTAATATGACCGAATGGATTGAGATAGAAAGCTAAATTTTGGTGTGTGGCGAGCCAAGGATATGCCCAATGACCCTGCAAAATCTCAGCAGAATCGGCCGAGCCGTTTAGGAGGAGTAGTGCGGACACACAGACACACACACACACACACAGACAGACAGACAGGAAAAACTTTTCAACTCCACTGGAGTAACAGGCTTCGCTTTCGCTCAGCCAATTATAAGTTTAACAACAATAAAGATTCTGAATTGCTTTTACAAACATAAAGAAAAAATAAGCAGTTCCTTTGGCAAAATTAAAATTTTCTGAGTTGTCAAAAAAAAAATTCATTGTACTAAGAGGCAAAAATAGACTCGGGTGACTAAAGCAGTAACTGCTTCATCTCGGCCGTTGGCTCCATCGACTTTGGGAAGCCGAAGTGAAGAGATCAACGGATCCGATGTCGTTAGCAAACTTTTGAATAAATCCCACAAATCAGCAATTCTATGTAACAAAACTAGGTAGAGCTAACACTCAAGGCTGAGCTCAAGAACCCAGACATAAAATTTCAACTTAAGTTTGTAAAATCCATTATGGTTGAGGATGACACTATAGAAAATGAAATATGTAGATGCCCACAATACAAAAGGTGAAAATAAAAACATTCTTTTTACAATGCTCTGTTAAAGTGCACTGACCTGAAGAAGATTCCCCTCTAACGGGGGAGGGGGGCGAGGGGAACGAAACACGTAAATCATTTTCACTTCCATTCTCCATATTTCGCTGTGTTGATACTCCAAAAGGGTTTTAATCATTCTAGAATGTTGTAAAACTATGGCCGATCTCATTTCCAAACCCTTCTGCTCGTTAATTTGTTTTATTTGCTTATTTGCTTCTGTCCCGTATTTGAGAGCCGCTGCCGCAGGTATGAGAAATTGGTGAGTGCTGAGTGCTGCCAACCTAACCATGCTAATAACCTGATTCAAAAATATGACAACGATTTGAAACAAACTCGTGTTGGGGGGTACTAAGGCGAAGTTAAATACGAAATCTTGAAACTATAGCCACTGTAGTTGCTGAGAATCGTTGGTGAGTACAAACAGACTCACAGACAGACAGACGCACGACCAGTCACTTTTCAGCGCGCCCAAACACGGCAAGGGCTTCGCTATCGCTCAGCCAACAAAAAATGAATTTAGAGACACACTACATTACACGCACACTAACACTTACACACGAGAATCACAGAAAAATCATAAAAAAGACAGCACACCCCCGCTGACGGAGGCGGAGGTGTAGGAGGTTTGGGGGCCCTCGGATTCCATTTCCTCACACAGGGGTCATTGATCCAAACGCGGTTGGGGTATGGGCGGCGACGGCCGCGCCCCCACACGGATAGGCCTGCATTAACGTGTAGATGCAGGGCATAGGTTTTCCCATATAGTTGCTCCCTAAAAAAAAGAAAACCGAACCACATAAATGGCGAACGTCCCTTCTCTCCGAGCAAGCGTGTCAGTAAATTACCGTGGAAGACTGCAGCTGGAGAGGAACTATGCAGGTCAGAAATAAGGAAGTATCCTTGACACTTTCAGTGGAAGATTTCTGTTTGTATACAGAATGACCTGAGCTGCCATCAAAGCCGTATTAACCTTCCAAATGTAAAGAGATTTCTGTGCTGCCCCTACATCAGTAAAATAACATAAAAGCGTTAAGAGTGCAATTGAGGCCACTGTTAAAAAAATCTTGGAAATTTCAGGAGAACTTGTTGGAAAAAAATTGCCTCTGATCGCTCACTTTTCAGGATTTTCCAATATATTTTTAACAGTGGGGAAAATGTGTGAAGAATCTTCACACAAAATTTAAAACAAAGTAATTATCCAAAAAAAGTAAAACTTTAAACAATTTCTCGTCAAATCGCGGAATTTTCCACGGTGTAATTTTCGGGCTGAAATATGTTTCACGTGAAGAGTCCCCATAATTAGATATCCCTCCACCAAATCATGCAAACAAAAAAACCTTGCAATTTCAAGCAATTTAGATTCATGTTGTAGGACTAAACGCGCTGCTGTGTGGTCAAGAAGGGCTGGCAGAGAGACTGAAGCGTGAGTTTCAGTTACTTCTACAGCAGAGAGGTCCGGCATGCTCCTCGTTGCGGCATCTTGGATTTTAGGGTATGATGGATACATGTCAGGGATATTTTTCTGTACCATACTTGACCTCAAAAACAAGTAGTCCTCTTTACCGAGGTCAAGGTGAAGCATGATCAAGCGTCATCATCTGAGAAGACTTTGCGTTCAGGTGCTGTTTCATGCAACTTTATCACAGGATCTTTCTTGCAGTCTCATTTTGAGACTCATCGTTAAAAATTTTATGAATGAGTTTAGCTGCATCTTTATTTCCATCAGCCCTCGCATTCATCTCAGTAGCGAGAGCAAGTTCCGCAGTAGATCCTTGGTTGCGTAGCGAATCCACGCGCTCCTTTTTCCTCTTTTCCGTAAGATTTTCAAATGAGGAAGGCCGTCCTGGCCGCTTTACTTCTGGTGTTACCTTAAAATGCACCTTTTCATTCATCCAGCCAGAGCATGAGTGGTGAGGATCATGAAGTCTAGTTTTTCCAGGAGTCTTTGCGCGTCTTTGGAATTCGTACGAAAGGCGGCGCAAAGTTTCCTTTGCTTCGTCAAAATCACTGCCTTTCCAATCAAGTTTTCCTGCCTCCTGAATTAACGTTGCCTGTCCTTTGGGAAATGGGGCATTTGGCACACTCGCATAAATTCTGTATAATTCCAATCCCGAAGGAGAATAATTAGGCCCAGGTGCCTACAAGAAAAGGGATGAAAAGGAAAATTGAAAAAGCAGAAAGAAAAAATTATCTACATTTGCCTCAATTTGATTTTTAGTATGGCCTGCCACAGCTCTAACACCACACATCGTCCTTCCCACCTAGACGATGGTGTGACAGGGATTACTCCACACGTAACTTCCAAATAGCTACTACGCTTGTGGTCGATGTTGTAATGTTTCTTCATACCCTCCCCCATGTTTTTACCGTACCCAAACGTTTTCCCACACACGATGCACGCCCTTAGGGTGGCAATGCGGTATTTAGGGAAAAGGGAAATTTCACTGCCTTCCTCTAAGTGTCCAAAACTTTTGGTCCAATCACTTCTAAAAGTCTAGATGCTTTGATCTAGAAGTGATTGAAGTGGCACCTCCGCTGACTTTTCAGTGAAAACCATGTTTATTCGGGTAGCATTTTAGCTTGGCGGGAGCGACAGTGGAGTAAGGAGGCACAAGAACCAATTTATTTTCAACAGCAGTATTTCGAAGGATTTGGTCATCATTCTTTGAGAAACCCATTTCCTCAAAAAAGGCTGAGTGCCTTTTCAGGAGAACAAGTTTTCTCTGGAGGTTTCTCATTCAGGATCCGAGTTGCAAGGTCTAGCTGCTGGAGAAGAACAGTGAAGGCTTTGGCAACCTGGCGTTGTCCCTGCGAATGAAGGAAGAATCTTATCACTCGCCTATCTATAGTCCAGCGGGACGGGCTCAGAGCTTGAAATTTTGCCTCCTCAGCAGGGCATAGAACGGCAGCGGCCAAACACATAATTTCTTTCAAAAAAAACGGGCCTACAGAGTGGGGCCTCCCTGTCTGCGCAATTTTGAGCGCTATGTGAAAGCTCACTGCAACAGCATCAGCCGAGCCCACTCTATCAATGACCTGAATTCAACACAAAATTTAATAAATTATATATCTAGTTCCTGCTATTGACAAAAAAATGTGTTAGTATCACGCGTGAATTGTTAGAATTCAGACAATTTAGAAAGCACTTTGAAACACGACGCGATGTGGTGGAAGCATACTTTGTTGACTTGGAAAATGTTAACCAAAGAAATAAAAAAACACTGTCCAATGTTTCCCAACTCAGTTATTAACAAGAAATCAAAATTTCCCAACTTCATCCGTGAACCTAAAGTGAAATTTTAAATAATCCTACAAACCTCAGAATTTTCGAGAGTATGTGAATTTTTTTGGCGGGTTTGTGGTGTTTAAACCTTGAATCCGGTTTATTATCTGATGGTTCCTGACTCAGTTTTTCACGAGGAATCCGAATTCGAAAACCGCATCCTTCTATCAAGAGCAGAATTTTTCATATGAAACCCGGTTTTTTGTCAAAATTTGATGTTTTTGACGGCAAACCTTGGATCTGGTATATTTTCCGACGGTTCCTGACTCAGTTTTTCATAAGGAATCCGAATTTGGAGACCGCATCCTTCTGTCTCACTACTCACTGTGTTAGAACTTTTGTCAAAAGTTCAACCTGCTCGGAGTTTGGTTCTCTCCATTTCTCTTGCAGGCTGTAGAAGGCTTCTAGTGTTTTCATTTTGAACACCAACTCACATTGAGGACAAACTCTGACAAACTCTAATCATTTCAAACAACTGTCCAGCAGCACCTCCGTTGCGCGGGGAAGCGTTGCGCTGCGCGGGACCGTTTTTCTCCTATTAGGCGATGTTTGGGAGACCCTACAACTCAAAGTTGCTGGTAGTTGGAGCTAATCCTTTTGGGTTTTGTTCCTTGGCATGTTGGCTTCCGCAAGGACTTGAGGAGATCGTTAAACCTCGTTAAACATAAAAGTGCCTCCTCAGCAAAGGTTAAATTTTGACAATTTTCTATAAGTGTTAAAAATGAAGCTGGACACCATAAAAATCGTCAAAAATCAAATGTAAATGTATGTATACTGTCATAAAGAAACACCCTTTCACGTGGTGTCAATGAAAAGAGTGCTGGACAAAAATTAACAAAGGTAGGTGTGCGCCAGCCTGCGGCGCTGGACTGGACTGCCTTCGGCAGACTCGCCACATATAGCCACTCAAAGAGACATCGCACTTCAAAGCAGCATTCGGTTCCAACTTTTCAGCTGCCCCCCCCCCTTTTCTTCCCCCTTTACATGTACGGGGCGACGAGGTTGGTTTGCTGGTCAAACTGTATTACATTTTTGGTTCGACTCCCCTTCAATTCTGGCTAACTTTTCTCCCACTTGGCCTCAAACGTTGGTCGGAAGTTAAAATAGATTCCATTTTCATTTTCAGAACCCTCCGAAACATATGAAGTGGTGTAAAACTTAACATGGCAACATAAGTCAGTAAAAAGTTCTTTTTTTCGCCGTTTTTGATGCGTTTTTTGGCTGTAATGATTACATGGATTGAGATAGTAAGCTGCATTTTGGTGTGTGGCGAGCCAAGAACATACCTAATAACCCTGCAAAATCTCAGCCAGATCGGCCGAGCCGTTCAGGAGTAGTAGTGCACGCGCACACACACACGCACGCAGACAAGAAGTCTTTTGACCCCACTGGAGTAACGGGCTTCGCTGTCACTTAGCCAATAAGTGTTTTTTGCGTTTGAAATCATGCATATTTACTGCACCAAAGTAGCGAAAATCGTTTGGCGCGTTTGACCACCTGTATGGTGGCGAAAACGTCTCACTGTTAATCCAAGTGTGGACCAGGTCTTAGCTTCAAGGCGTGGACCATGTTGGTCCACGCTTTGAAACGTGGACCACTGTTTGGTCCACGCTTTGAAACGTGGACCACCTCTTGGTCCGTGGTTTTCTTCGCAGTTGACCATATTAGAAGAGAGATCACACAATGCCGGTGTCTGGTGACGTTACCTTCCATCTCTTTGGAGGCTCCAAACTTGGGTCCAATAGTGAAAAATGGCACTTTTAACCCTACAGGGACCAAACTAGGGATCATCGCCCAGGATGCGGCTATCTCGCGATGGGTGCGTAATATGTCTCTCTATATTCCTGCAAAGTCTGGGCGATGTAGCTCAACAAGTCTGGGCGATGTAGCTCAACATCTTGGCCAAAACAAGGTCCCAAAACACTTAAAATTGGATTTAAGGGTCTATTTTTTGCTCAAAGGTCCTACATGCATCGAAAGGGCTTATAAAATGCTATTTTTTTGGTACATAACTTTGGGATCAGGCGAAAATTGTTGCCAGGGCGAAACTTTACACATTTCTGCAAAAGCTCAAAAACACTAAAAAGTGATCTCCAAGGGAGTATGTATTACCTGTGGATCCAATATGATCATACTGTTTGAAAAATCTCAAAAAATGCAATATTTTGGTTTATAATGTTTATTGATGTGACAAAAGCTCGATTTGTTGTCAAACAATTCGCTAGCAAAGCCCTTGTTAGGCAAGAGATGGCTCGACGAACGCTTGCACTTTCTTCTTTAATTGACAACATAAGGACATGTGCAAGACGTAAAAGAATAAGCTGGAGAAATAGGAGTGAAACATAGCAGGAGAGGCAGAGATAAATTAAGGGCAGTGACGATTCTTCTTCTTAATTTATAAGTTTACTGGGCATTTTGTTACTCTATTCGCGTTTAAATGGGCAAGTTGATGTTGGAGAAGTTTCCCAAACAAGATGGGAGACAACGCATTAGAAGCACAAGTCTCGGGACAGTCTAGATTACTGTGGCGTGTATTTTTTTGACTTCCGTCTGTCTTCCTGCTAGGGTTCTAAAACAAAAGGGAGGTACGACTCCTTCTACACTATATTCATAAAAATACAAATTAAGTAAGCTTATTTAACAATGATTTCAACTGAGTCCAGTTTTCAGAGTCCACTTCCATTTTTCGTTAAAACTAAAACCACAAGAGGCAACCGGTCAAGTGGCACGATAAGTTGCCTGCCGTTTGGGTCCGTCTGCTTGCGGATGTCGCCTGTCACTCAGGACACTGTGCAAAAAAATGTCCTGTCAATGCCGTTTTTTTTTTATTACCAATGTTGGCTGTTATGCAATTCACGGCGTTTGCTGAACTAGTTCACGGTGTTCGCTGTGATCTCGGTCAGTGTTCACTGTGATCTGGCCACAGTTAACGCCGTGAATTGGAGCCAGATTTGCAGTACTTCGGTGCTCAGCGGCGTCAAACTCAGTGTTTACTGTGGACCAGATCACAGTGAACACCGCGAACAAGATCACAGTGAATCGCGTGAGCAGATCACAGTAAACGCTGTGAATACACGCTTATCATCTTACGTTGATTTTCGTGCGTAATACGGTGATTTTCCATCGTAAGGTACGACCAACTTCCAACCTGCATAATACGCACGAATGTGAACGTAAGGTACGCAGGATTTTCAACGTAATACGCATGTTTTCAACGTGCGTAATATATTACGCACGTTGTAAACGTAAGGTACGTTGGTTGCGATTGTAGTACGATGACATTTCAGCGTAATACGCATGTTTTGATTTCAGCGTATGTTACGTTCGCGTTGCCATCGTAAGATGATAAGTGTGTACTGCAGTGAAAACTGGTAATAAATAAAGGGCATTGACAGGACATTTTTTTGCAGTGGCAGGAGTTTTAACTGGTGCCCTGGCATCACTAACAAACTTAAGTGAGTTACTCCGTCCAGGGTGCTACTGCTGTTTACACAATGATTACACTATTGCGTGTTAGATCTTCTCATCGATGCCTTAATTTGGGTAATGTAGAGAAAAAGGCTCGAATGCACCCCAAAACTTCATTGGAGGATGTTCGCATGAGCTTCACGGTGGATCTCCATTTGCCGTAAAAAAATGTTGGCGGGTAGTTGAAGTTCATGTTTGTCGACATGTTGACGATATGGTAAGTGTCCTGTAACATATGCGAAAGGATCTGCGGCGCCAGTAAAATGGAAACTTCTTAAGTATTCTGTGACCGATCTCACACACTGTTTCCTTTGAATTCGAGGGGACCTATTCAAAAGATCTTATCTGGGCGTTCACTGATATGTTAAGATGAAAGATCAGAGAATCAATTAGTGCATGTAGAAATATATTCCGCTTACTCGCGTACACGTCCTAAATGGTCAAAATGAGTGAAATTCACCTGCGTTTAAGACAAAATTGTCTTGGGGGGACCGCCCAGATAAGATCTTTTGACAAGAACCCCTTGAATTGTGGATGGTTACCTATAAGGGTGTAGGACTTAAAAGGCTATGACCATTTGGAAAGTAAACGTTCATTCTCTCCAGTTCAGTAAAAGTCTGAAAATTCAGACCAATTTTTTCAGACCTAGTGGTCTGAATCTGAAATTCAGACTTGAGTCAGAATTTTCAGACAGTTGGTCTTAATTTTACACCTTGTGGTCTGAAAAATGAGTTTCGGACACAAGAGTCTGAATATTTGGATGGCGCGGTATAAATTTTCGGCGTCGGGGTCTTAAAACAGTCATTTGTAGTAGAAGGTCTGAATTTTCATCCTGCGCAGTCTGAAGTTGACGCTTTATTTTCTGATAAAAGGCATGACTGCGTTTCAGGTGCTATGGACCCTGAATTGCTAGAGCAGTAGTAAATGAACTTTTGCTCAGCTAAGCGAACGGCCGTCTAGTGTTGAGTTTAAAATCGGCCTGCACTCCGCTGGTAGCTGCAGGATGCGACATGTTTGCCCTGGCGCCGGCCTGGACCGAAGCCCGGGTCACCCGAGCCGAGCCGCTCCGGCGGCGGCCAGCCGAGCCAGGCACACCGAGCCGAGCCGGGGCGTTCGGAAAATCACCGCTGACCGGCGTGCCGGCCGAAGCCTACCTGCGCAGGGCGGGGGGAGAGGAGGGGGCCCTTAATCCCTCGGCCACTCGGGATTTCTAGACAGAATGCGTCAGTTTTAGCTTGTCTCCAGAGCAGTGCACATCGCATCCGAATACAAGTCCGCGTCGCGTGTCATCTTTCTTGTGACGCTCCGTCGTGAAGCAACGTTTTATGTGTTACATCGGCGCTCAGCACAGTGTGTACAGTGCCGTTTTGCCTTCACCTTTCCGTGCTCCAAAATTGCTTCGGGTGCGTGCAGTCACCACTCTGAAGCATCCGAAATCCGCGGCAAGCAGGCTGTGAAAGTGGCGTAGCCTTATGCTGATATTGCGTCTTCCAAACTAAAGGGACCTTGGAGGAACAGGGGAGGAGAAGTAGGTCGAAAATGCAGACCTAATTGGTGCAGGTTCGCTAGGCTACGGCTGATTTCAAAAGGGTCACGGGCAATTTTTTTTTAATACAGAAATACTTGAACTAGTGGAAGATCAACTTAAATTTTGAGAGAAAAAATCCTAAATATAAATAATTTGCCGTAAACTGCCGTTCGGAGCCGTGGGCCGATGTCTGTCGCTTCCAGAGCTTCCACCATTCGCCGTTGGCCACGGAGGGCGCTCTTGGCGGCTACCTTACTGACAGTTTTCATTTATTTTGCGTTGTATTTGAAAAGATTCTACTTATTTGTGAAATCTTCCACCACTTAAAGCTCTGAAGAACCCACGGCAATACTCTGTTTGGGTCTCACGCGTTTAATTTTCACCTAGTTGCATGCACCAAAATGTGGTTTGGCGCCTGCAGACTCGAGCCCGCAGACGACCGGCTCGGCGCGACCCTAGCGCCAAGTGTCCTCTCCTGGCGGCGGTCGGCGGAAGCTCTGGAAGCGACAGACCTCGGCCCACGGGCAGCGGCAGCGTGCACTCCTCCCCTTTTCCTCTCAAGAAGGGACGGGTGATGAGGGAGTGGGTGGCGTTTTGGAAATTTGTCACTCCTCTTTCATCCTCGTCCCCAAAGTATTTTCATCGTGCCGAAAAAGTTTCCACAAAGTGTGCCTCTGGATCCAACATGCTGCTTTCCAGTGTTTACAGCTGCATCTTCTGGAGTCTTACATTCGAGGACTAGTTTTTTTGTTTGGGAAGCTCTCTCAGCAAAATATCATATCTAGTTAAAGTTTTGCGCAACTTTGGTTGCTACATTTAACAAAAAGAGCTGTTTTACAACTGCTCTATTTAGTGCATGCATTCCATGTTTCTCAGCAATTTAAAATATGCATCTCCAAAACATAATATACATCCTGACAAAAGTGGTAATTTTATTACCTGGGCGGCTTAGAATTCAAACCCGCGAGGTGAAAAATTCAGACTGCCATTAGTCCGAAAATTCAGACTACCTGGTAGTCGTAAAATTCAAGGTACATGCTAGTCTGAAAATTCAGACGACAGGTGGTCCAAAAATTCAGAGTGTCCGGGGGTCTAAAAATTCAGACCACTGGGTTTCAAAATTGACTTCATCCTAAAAAGTCTGAAAATTTCGACTTTTTTTTTAACAGTGATGATACTCGCGAAATGATAACGCTACAAAGTCGACATTTCAGCTGAAAACCGATTCCTTGCCCGAGAATCTGACTAAAAAATATAAAAATCGATTGTAACGAGGTCGTTTTGACGGGAACGACAAACACGATTCTCGTTCAGCCGTAAACGTGGTCAATGTTCAGGAGGCATTGCAATCGATTAAAACTTATTTGAACGGTGTCGAGACCAGAGTGTGATAACTTAACCAAAATAACGGAAATAACGCTTTTGTTATTTATTAAAGGTACAACCAATAACCGCAAACATTTGTAAAAGGATTAACGTTAATTCATAGAAACAATAACTGTGGATAAACATTTAAACGGTATAAAAGATAACATTTTTGAGAGGAACAACTCGTTTTGGTTTAGCAAAATAACGGTTATTCCGTAGTAACGATAATCCTGTAGCAAAATTAACGGTTACATTTCATATTAATAACAATAATTTGTTTTATCGTTATCATAGCGGGCAAGCGAAGCAAGGCTAGACGGCTATCCTCGCCGAGCTATAAGAAATCGCGTCCACGATAACTCGGCGCTTCGAGTCCTTAAGTCTCCTCTGGGGGCCCCAAAGGGGTCTATACGACTCTTGCGGCACTCATCAAGCCGTACGCCTAGACGCAGCGCAGCGGAAGGAGAAAAGAAGCGCATCGTGTAATATAAAATATAACGTTAAATCGGAACGGTTTTGCGATTATTGATGTGAACTGCAACCTAAAAACGATAGGCCACAATTAACGTTATTAATGATTCTCCAATGATGAAGGTTAATTTCAATAATCGTCATTCTCTATAACCGTTTAAAGCTATTTACCGTTGTTTATCTACCTGATTAGATGTGGGTATAATTTTATCGTTAATGTTTCAATCGTATGTTATATTTGTTACTAACATTAACTAACAAAATTAAAATAACGGCAGTAATGGTATCTTCCGAATTTCCGTTAAGTTACCGGTTACGTTAAGTTTTCGCACCCTGCTAGAGTGACATTTGATTGAATATGCAATACAAATCCAAGGGACACACTTCTCGCCATAAGTCTCGCCAAAATTTGGTCAGGTAAAAAAGTCTTACCACAAAATGGTCGGACACAAATGTCTCTAAACGGCGAGACTTTTGTGTCTGACCGCCACCCAAAGGCCGTTATGCGCCGGACGGTTACAGTCTAAAGACCATGGTCAGACCATTTTGTGGCGAGACTTTTTTGACTGACCAAATTTTGGCGAGACTTTGTCTCGCTGTCTCGCCGTATTGTGGCGCGAGGTCTTTCCATCCAATTTGCAGTCTGATGTCACATTCGTTAAAATGTTAGACCACGTTCAAATGTGACATCCTTAAAATGGCCATGTTACTGTCAAACATTTACATTCCAGCGCAAGAGGAATTAGCTCCAGCCAAATTTGTGCACCGAAATTCATCAAACATGTAAAATTCACCAAAACATTAAAATTCATCGAAATTCGACTGAAATTCTCCGGAATTTAACTGAAATTCATCGGATATAAACATCGAAATTCGCAGTGATTTACCCTTGTTTCAGCGAACGCCACGTCACATTCGTCAAGCTTACCGCTGGAAACGGACAACCTTGAAGCGGATTGTTGAACATGGCAACGACGAACGTCCGCCAGGCTTCGGGTAGCCTTTCTCTTATCGTGCTGCAAATTCTGGGCGACGTTAAAACGTGGGCGTTGTCAATCCAGCCCCCGCGAGAACTCCATGACGCCACGTTGGCATGGCCCTGCCAACAAACATCCAGAGTTTTCAACTTGGGCAATTAGTGAAAACGATTTCGAAGGCTAGGGAATTCCTCACATAAGTGAAACGCAACACGCAGACGCACGACCAAAGTATTCCGGATCCCAACTCGGGGGTAGGCTTCATCATCGCTCAGCCAAGAATTTTCGCCTCCCTTGCCAAAGAAAAACTGCAACAGATTTGCGAAAATTCCTACCTCTCTTGGGGTCCCCAAGAACCCCTTTTGTTTTCCATCTGCAGCTTCCTCCCCCCCACCCTCTTCGATTTTCAAATAAATATCGGTAAACTATTTCAACCATAAAATAAACGAAAATTGCCAATTTATTTAGATAATTATCGTGGAAATTGACCGTCAACTAGAAAAACAAATGTGCAACAATCGAAAACGAGAATAGTTGATGCTATCAAAAAATAGTTCAAATGATGAATGTGCCACTCAAAACTAAACCTCCTGGCTCATCAAAGTAACAAGAAATCGTCTGTGTTCAAATGACAAAATGACAAAATGGTTAAAACGTGGAAAAAAATCGCCATGGCAACGGCACCGTCCCATCATGCCACCCGTCAAAATTTAAAGTCGCCGATAAAAAGAAATCAAAACGCCGTGAAATTCCGAAAATGCCAATGCTAACGCATTGCCCGTGTCCCAACATTAAAGCATCTTTAAAGTTTGTCATAAGTAAAAAGTTCGTAGCAGAAAGGACGCAATAAATTAATTTTCGTAGGTTGGCATCAATTTTCTCGGCGTCTGCGCCCGTTCGCGAGGCTGGAAAAACGAGTGTAGTCGCGCATTGAAATTGCCCCTTCATTGTTGCTGAGGTTGGATTGTTTGGCCTGCTTTTGAATGCTGCGGTTCTCTTGTCATGTTTTCCTCAATGCTGTAGAACAGCACTGGTAAAACTGAAGCATAGTATTATCCTCTGTTTTCAAGCGTAATCAGTATACGCTTGAAATCAAGCGTAACAGGCTCATCTACCAAGTCTCCCCCTATCTAAATAATTCTATTTTAAATTATCAGTTACCAGTTATGAAAATAGGAACACCGACCGTGCAATGCGATTAGCATTGGAATTTTTTACTCAGGGGATAGTGTTCTTTTCATTGCTCGTGCACAGTCCACTAAACATGAAATATCGCGCAAGTTACCCCACAAAATGTTTATGTACTTTTATTGTCCATAGCTATGGCTGCTTATGTGCATACGGAAGTTAGGTACAAATTTGTACATACATTAGGGACAATATTTCTACATTGTGCTTAAGTATTTAAAAAATTGTACCTAAGTTATGTACAAAAAAAATTGATGCATTACTTCAGGATGCACAGAAACTGCCGCAGATATGGATAAAGGTCTATAAGCATTTAGTGTGTGTACGTTATCCCAAGATTCAGCTGACTCTCGTCAGCACGTGCTGAACAGTACTAACCGTCAAGCTGTCGTCGAATCTGAAGTGAGTGGTGAGGTTTCCTGTGTAGTACCAGATTTCCTGCACCTTGCGGTCCCTAGCTGCGCTGTAGCGCAGTTTGTAATATTCTTTGAGGGGCTGCATCTCAGGTGGGCAATCCTCCAGGTGGTCAGGCACAACGCGAAATGGGCCCTTGAAGGGTTACAGAAATGTCGGTTGTATTAAACCTTTCAACAAATCGTACTGTAAAAATATTGGTGGTTACTTGGTGACAACCAATGCAAAGGCAAACTTCCCTTACGAGAATGTCCTCAACACAGTTGATGACAATATTATCACGCCCATTCAAGAAGTATAACCGCTTTGATGATAATTTCATCATTTGGTGATAAAATCGAATGGTCATCACACGGCAAAAACATTTCCTGGATTTCCCAGGTAGCCTTAAGTAAAGAGTTTCCAGGGAAATCCTGGGGAAATCACGAACCTTTTTACCGCGCATTAACAGTGACGAAAAGTCATCAACGATTTTGTCATGAGCTGACACTGGTGACAACAAGGTTTTACACTTCAAGAGAATGGTGAAACGCCACAATATCACCTTATTTTTGCCTAGTTATAAAATCTATTTTCACTCGATAAAAATAGGGTCTGAATTTTGGGTCCTAACGGAGTGTGGCTTTGACAAGGCAGCTCAGCATATCGCTTCGCAACACGAAGAAAACGAAGGCTTTTTAAAATATATGACGAAATGCTTTTGTATTACGAAGTTGATTCACACTCGTGACATAAAGGCGTCAAAACTATGCCCTCAAGAGCGTTGGCGATTTACGCCTCTCGAACGACATGAATCGTTTAATGCCTTTGGAAGGCCATCAACATTTTGCCTGAAAGTCCCATTCCAATTGTCGCCTTTCCCAAGGGCATCTAACGACTGTCTATCCCGTTGTTTCATGCCTTTGTTTTACGAGTGTAGCTCATTTATTGGGGTGAATCCAGTTTTGAATGCCCCCCGCTTTCCTCTTTACCGCAAAGGAGTTGATTCTATCACCGCCGCTCAAGTCAAGGCTGACTGCAAGAAGAAGCACCCAGAGAGCAGACATGGCTTATGGCTTCGGAACGAGACGCAAGACTGAAACCACATCGTCGTCGACACTGCTGTCGAGCGATGCCGCCACCCGCATTCCTCGCTCTGTCTTTCTCACTCCGTGACGGCAGACTCCATGGGTGCGAGGGAGACGGAGCGAGAAGTGCGGGCAGTGGAAACTGGTGTTCGGAACGCGTGACATGACGGCATAGCGGCAACGGTTCACGAAGTGCATTTAGAACAAGCGGGCTTTTGTGTCATCTGTGTCAAGGTCGGGATTCTGTGCTAAATCCAGCACATCCGCTGCAAGAGTTGCATGTTGCTGTTTGTTGTACGTTACACGTTATAATCCCTTGCGGATGGCAATATCAGCCGCTCTACCTCGTCCCTGACTGATATTTATAGCTTGTGGATTTTCTGATATTATCACGATACAGACCAAAGACCGGTGGACAAAATTATGGACGCGTTATCAGCTCCAGTCGCTAAACGGGACTCGAACCGAGCGTGTGACCCAACAAGTGAATCCTCGCTTGAAGAGTAACACATCGGTGTGGTCACACGTTCCAGTATCATTTAGCGACTCTGCAGCTCAAAACGCGTATGGGATTTTGACCGCCTTCACCGGTCTTCTGGCCCACTGTACACACGATTAATGTTCACGTACAATTTTGCACGTGGTAATGCATGATTTTAAACCTGAGTACCGTTGTGCACTCGGACTGAACTCATCATGCCTGTCCCATTGTGCTTTGTACAACAACACATCACAGTAGAATTTTTTCCTGATTTAACAAAACAAGGCCTCGCAGAAGACTTTTCAGAAGACTTTCTGCCAACTGTCCGAAGTATTAACTCTTGAAGGCTTTACTGGGGCAAACTGCGAAATTTTGACTCATGAAACATGCTTCTCAAATATTGTCCAAAATCCCACCTCATGACAACCAAAAAACTTGGAGCATTCATTGTAAAACGTTCCGTACTTTTGGACGGAAATGGTCCAGAAAAATATAGTACGGAGGTACGGAGAAAAGTACGGAACGTTCCGTAGTTGGCAAGTACGGACGGTCCAGGCAAATTATTGACCAGACATGTTCCGTACTTTTTTCTCACAGTGTTTCCTTAGTCACCAAACCGAAGGCCTGGGCAGCACTAAGTCGCCCACCTGTCGCTAGGCCACTGACACGTGCCAACCGAACCAGATTTAACGACGCGTTCTAAAATGTCACGATGTGCTTTAATCTAGAGGGTATGAGAAGCCAGTAAAGGGAGTGGATTATGTAAGCTTATCGTGTAGGCATTTATCTCGCCGCTCGCAGTGTGATGAGGCCGCCACTTTGGGCACCGGGCCACTTCCTCGAGACGCAGCATGAAGGACGCACTGCACGCGGCGGCGGCGAAACGTGAGCATGAAATGAACTGTACATCACTGAAACGCCCAGCGCTGAGAACTCCACGCGAATCGTGGAACGCTCTCCTTTTGTTGTACAAAATTTTCTTATGAAATATGAAAATCTAGCAACAAAACCAAGCGAATATCTCTCGCTATCAATCAAACTGCTGAAGACAACACATCTGTACAGCCAAAAAGATACTGTCATGCGTCTCGAATCTCGTTTGCGGCACAAATGGACTGTAAACTCTCTCGTGTATTCTGCGACCAAAGTTCGCGTTTCTTCTGGAACGTTTTAAATTATAAGCGTTTTCAGGAGTCATAAAAGTGCAGCTCAAAACCTTACGAAGTATCTTGAGCATACATGGTACAAACTACTCTACTTTGTTATACGAAGAAGTAGTTCGTAAATTACAAAGTATTTTCTTTGTAAACTTATGTATGCTCCAAATACTTTCTCATAACAAGCTGCTTTTCACGAAACTTGTTAATGAAATATAGCTTTATTGAGGCTGGTGACTGCTGTTGTGGCGTATAACAACCTTTGTAAACAGTGCGGCACGAACCCTGTTGGTCGCAGGCTGGGGCTGGCGCCATGTGGAGGTCCTCGTTCTGTTCGCCGCCCTCAGCACTGCCATCACGCACAGGGTGTGCCTGTCGGTGGCCGTGGTGGACATGACGGCCCCGGACAACGGTGACGGCCAGCAGGCAAGTTCAACATGCACGCTAGCCAGGGCACGCAAAGTTAACTTTAATTGATATTTGGGGCGGCTTTTTCTTGAAAACGGACACAGATTTAAAAATAATATTCACAGAATGCCTTTAATTTAAGATCAAATGAATAATTTATGTTATTCTATTTGTAACTTTTTTTTATCTCTAATGCTCCAAAAATAAAACTCAAAAAATTACAAACTAATCTTATGTTTGCGCACCGTGATCCTAGCTAATTACTGTTCGGAAATTCCGGGCTGGGAGGAAGCAATCATTTCAGGGCACGCTGCAAACCTCAAGAAGTATTTTTAGCACATATGACATGTAAGGTACAAAAAATTTATTAAGAATGCTGTATGAAGTTCGTAAATTATGAGGTGTTTTGTAATTTTATGTACACTGAGAAAACTTATGCATCCGCACCTGGAGTCCCGACGCAGGGGGCACCAAAGAGCAGGAAGATGTCTAGGACAAGCTGGGCGACTTCGTCGGCTGTCCTCGGCTTCAGGGCTCCCAGAATAACGAATTTTGTCAGGTGATCTTGGTAGTTAAAAATGAATTTATGCTCCCCATCTGGCCGCGAATGGAAATCCACCAAGTCTACCTGGACTCGGTCGTTCAATTGATTGAAGAAGAGCGGCTTTGCGACGATTCCGCGCTTCTTGGCTTGGCGCTTTGGCAGGCAAATACCGCACAGGGAGAGAAACAGCATGACTGTGTCCTGGCCGACATTAGCGTCCTTTTCCTTGAGAGCGGGCATCATCTTGTTGCGCCCCCCATGATCGACGTCTTGGTGGACTTCGAGCAGCGCTGTGTTCGTTCATTACATACTCAATCATGCGGCCTTGCCTTGCCACGGGCACGATGAGTTTGTCGTCGCCGGCCAGGTTCACTACAGCGTACTTGGCCATCACGCTAAAACTTTTCTCGAACCTTCGAAGGAATAAGTACCGCTGAAAATACGGCAAGAATCGCGACAGGGGTTTGCCGTCGAAGCACGGTGCGAGGCGCACGTCACGGCTGACATAACCTAGCTCTGAGTTGCATATCCGCTTTTAACCGGGGCATCCTTGGACAATTTACACAACTGACCCTAAAATAAGATTCTACGTGCAATTTTACGTAGCCTTGCTAGTATATTCCGTGCCCTGTTACATTAAATCACAATTATATTTGATTTGACGAAGGAGCGTCGAACATGGACGGCAAGCCGTTCGGCGAAAGGCCGTCGAAGCACAACGGGGCCTCATGGGCCCGGGCACTCCCGCCGAGCTTCGGCGGACCTTCATCGGCCGCGTCATCGGCTTTCGGCGGCGTTCGGCGGGTGATTCCACCGAACTTAGACGCGGCGCGACAGTTGTCCGCCGAAGAAGGCTATATACGCCGAATTTTCGGCGAGGCTTTTCGAAAAAAGTTTTAGCGTGATGCGTCGATAGTCCGCCCTCACCATGCCCTTTTTCTTGCCGGATTTCGGCTGCCGCACAATCTCATCATACTTTTCATTGCCGAGGAAGGCAGAGTTGTCTTCCCTCTTGCTATTGATAAGCGCCAACAGCTGCTCTTCAAATTTTTCTCTGTCCGGGACTGGCGGCATGGTGTGATCTGAACTGTGTGAGCCGTTGCTGCGCGCCCACCCCTCGGCCAACAAAGAGTGCCCACCCTACCCGAACCCGTCCGGTGGAAGTCGGCATTACCCGAAACGCAAGGCTAATGGGGAGGCTAACGTCGCCACAACCAACATTCTGTCCACCTTAACCGGATTCCCCTGTCAATGTTGACAGATACCGTGAAACGGGGTAACTTCGGACACTTTTGAGAGGGTTTTATTGAAATAGTGAAAGTGGTGGTGCTGACATGGACTTGAGGGTTGAAATGTATCATCTACCCCCACACTTGCAAGCGTGAGACAAACGTGGCTCACAAATGTGCGTGAGACAATGTGCACTGCAAGTAAAAGTGTGGATAGTACAACAAAAGTACAACAAAAACTATACAATAGAAGTACAACAGGGATTGTAGAAAGTACAACGAGAATTGTACAAACCACAACCAGCCCTGGACTGCCCAGCACTCGTCATGCTGGTTCCGTTGTCCTTTGTACAACAATTGTTGTACTTAAAAAGTACACTAAATTCCTGATAAAAAATTTGCCAGAAGTTTGTGTATTTTTGTGGTTATTTCCTGCAGTGTGTCCCACACCTACGAGTGTGAAACTGTCTCACACTTGGATTGGCAGTGTATGCGACCGTTCGCGTTTGTCGTGTTGCAGCGGTTCGACTGGTTGCCGGCGGAGAAGAGCACCGTGCTGGGCTGCTTCCTGTGGGGCTACATGCTGAGCCAGGTGGCGGGCGGCACACTGTCCTCGCGCGGCGGCGCCACCCGCATCCTCACGGCGGCGCTCTTCCTCAGCGGCGCCCTCACCGCCCTGGTGCCCCTGGCCGCGACCACCGGCGGCTGGGCAGCGGTCGCCGGCCTCAGGGTCGCCACTGGAGTCGTCCAGGTAGGCACGCGGACCACTGGACAGCAGGCAGTCTGCATCGTAATTAATTGACCAGTGCACACTTACTAGGAAAAGCTACCGCTTCAGGCTGAGCCTAAGGGCTCCTACGTTTACATATTTGTAATTTATTTTTCAAATTTTCCTCTATGTCGCTAAGAAAGTGACAATTTTTAAGCATTTGTTTAATTTATTAAGGATGTTTCTGGATTAATTTAACAGTGCTGTCATTTTTACTATGACGTCGCACCGTATCCAGGTTGAAAAAAATTCTATTGTGTTCCGGAAAGTGGGTCTGTGACGATCATTGATGTCTTTGAC
Source organism: Thrips palmi (assembly GCF_012932325.1). NCBI lineage: Eukaryota > Metazoa > Arthropoda > Insecta > Thysanoptera > Thripidae > Thrips > Thrips palmi. The sequence continues at coordinate 13,605,347 of NW_023144628.1, read as the reverse complement.
GCTAGGTGGGCTCGGCTGGAACAGGAATCAGCCCAGTGGGTAGGCAACCCATCGTGCCTCGTGAAGCGTGCGGCGATACCCCGTGCCGCTAGGATTTTAGCTCTGTACATTTATTTAATTTATGACCTTGTACTGCAAAGGCCACCTAACATCTCTAGATTAAGGAGGCTGTCAAGTGAAACTAGAATGTCCTAAAAGTATTTGTCACAGAAAGTTCATTTTGTGGTCAAAATTCAACCACTACTAGGTGAATTTATTTCTGAAGTTGGGAGCCCCAACTCCTATTAGTTTCTGAGTTATGGATGTTTACGTTAACTTTTAGTCGTTTCTCCCAAATTCTCCTCATGACAAATGATTTGCTACCCAGTTTTCAGATTCGGACAAGTATATCTATTATTGCACTGGAAAAAGATGGCGTGGGCAAATTTGAAAATATCAGTCTGGAACAGGCTGTAAAAGCTATTTCACCAGGCCCATTTTTATCTTTCTTCAAATTTGAGAGATTTTGTCTTATTTTGGTCTTGGAATTTTGAAGAAAACTAAGTGACATATTGAAAAAAGGGCAACGCTATCTTTTCCCTAGGCAAAGAAGAATACAATTGCTTGAATCTGGGGACTGGGTAGCTAATCCTTTGTCGTGAGGAGAATTTGAGAGAAACGACTGAAAGTTACCGTAAACATCCATAACTCGGAAACTAAAATGAAGTGGGGCCCTGCTCTTAGTGTATGAGTTTATGCAATAGAAAGGAACTTTTATCCATAAATTAAGACATTTGACACAAGTAAATAAAAAATATTAAATAGTCACTTTTTTCACTTTACAATAACCTTAACAGGAACTTCTTTGATTGCATATAAGTCAATAAAATACAGATGTAATGACAATGTTTCCGTCAGTTTCACATTACAAATAAAAGCTAAGGAACGTCATTGGTTGCAAAGGTATCAAGTTCTCTATCAGATAGATTGTAGCTGTTTGTTCTTTTTCTAGTTGCCTTTGTGCAACCCACACAACTGCGCACCAACAGTTTATGTGTAATTTTAAGAACAAGTGGCAAAGGCCACCTAACACATAACATCCCCCTAGGCAGGCAGAACGCCTACCCCAACAGAACGCCTTTGCCCACAGAACGCCTTTAAGCGCTCACAATTTACATCCACCGACAAGAGAAAGTGGCAAGGGCCATATATTCCCCTGAAGATTCTCCTTGTCTCTTTTTATATTTTTGAATGACCGCAGAATAAGGTCTTTAATTTCGTTTGATCTATCGCTTGGCATCATAAACTTTTGTGAAATGAATATTAGTCTACAAGAAAAACACAAGACACTGTGATACATGTGCCAGTGTTAGATGTTTGATAATATGTATGATAATAAATTTCAATCGTTTTGCAGAAACTACTTTGAATGCATAACCAATCAAATTTGGTAAAATATTATTCCATTATTAAGATTAAGATTATGAACGGTGAGATGTGTCAATAGAATGCAGGTTTCATGTACTCATTTCCTTCGATTCCACGTTACAATTATGGTGAACGAACAATCATAAGTACAGTTAAAGTGTCAAGTTATCTGAAAGAATGTTATTATTTTCTTGAATTCTGCTTTCTGCTCGAACGACTCTGCGCTTCACTATTGGCAGGATCATGCTATTCACAGTTCAGCTAGTGCGCTCTCGCCTTCGCCATTTCACGCCCGTCGTCCTCTCATTTTCACGTAAAGAGTTCAATTTCACGGAAATTAGCGTCAATGTAATCTTTGAACCTTCCTCTTTCCATAAATATACAATTTGTGCCACTTTCGGCGTTCTAACATGCTCAAAGATGCGAGTAAACGACGGCCCGACGATCGTTTTCGCCTTCTCTCGCCTTCGCCATTTCACGCTCCGTCGTCTCCTCATTTTCACATAAAGAGTTCAATTTCACGGAAATTAGCGTCAATGTAATCTTTGAACCTTCCTCTTTCCATAAATATACAATTTGTGCCACTTTCGGCGTTCTAACATGCTCAAAGATGCGAGTAAACGACGGCCCGACGATCGTTTTCGCCTTCTCTCGCCTTCGCCATTTCACGCTCCGTCGTCTCCTCATTTTCACTAAAGAGTTCAATTTCACGGAAATTAGCGTCAATGTAATCTTTGAACCTTCCTCTTTCCATAAATATACAATTTGTGCCACTTTCGGCGTTCTAACATGCTCAAAGATGCGAGTAAACGACGGCCCGACGATCGTTTTCGCCTTCTCTCGCCTTCGCCATTTCACGCTCCGTCGTCTCCTCATTTTCACATAAAGAGTTTATTTTCGTCAAAATTAGCGTCAATGTAATCTTTGAACCTTCCTCTTTCCATAAATATACAATTTGTGCCACTTTCGGCGTTCTAACATGCTCAAAGATGCGAGTAAACGACGGCCCGACGATCGTTTTCGCCTTCTCTCCCCTTCGCCATTTCACGCCCGTCGTCTTCTCATTTTCACATAAAGAGTTTATTTTCGTCAAAATTAGCGTCAATGTAATCTTTGAACTTTCCCCTTTCCATGCATATACATTTTATGCTACTTTCGTGGTTTTAACACGCCTAAAGATCGAAAGTAAACTTGACAACCGGCTGGGTCCCGCCAAGTCCCGGCATCTCCACTGGGCTCTGGGCTGTGGGCTGAATGGAGGGCTTCGCCCAGTTAACGTATAAGATAAAGATAAAGATAAAGTTTGGCTCAGCCAAAAATTTGTTGTCACTTTATGACAAGGTGGCCAAACAGTGTCTTGGGTAACGGCTTCGGCCTCGCGATGCTGCGCCAGTTTCGACATTCCACGCCTGGCGTATACCTTGGCCTGCGGCGCTAACCTGCCTTCGGCAGGCTGCTTTCCTAGACAATCCGTAGAAATGGGCGTGATCCGGACAAAAATAGCATTTGGTGACTAAAATCTACATTATTGGGACTTAACTTTGGGTGGGGGGTCAGAATAGGTTCTATTTTCGTCATCAGCACCCTCAAAAACATAGGAGGGGGGGGGGGGATTATGGAACTTGCATAAAAGTTGAGAGTACCTAAAGAGTTAGCCAAGGACATACCCAATGACCCTGCAAAATCTCAGCCGAATCGGCCGAGCCGTTCTGGAGTAGTAGTGCGGACAGACAGACAGACACACACAGAGAGGAAAAACTGTCCAACCCCACCCGAGTAACAGGCTTCAGCCAACATCGTTGATAGTATTTTCATCACTTTCAAATGGTATCACGCTAAACCTTATCTCGAACCTTCGAAGGAATACCGCCGAAAGGGGTTTGCCGTCGAAGCACAGCGCGAGGCGCACGTCACGGGTGACATAACCTAACTCTGAGTTGCATATCCTCTTTTAACCGGGGCATCCTGGGATAATTAACACAACTGACCATAATATGATATTCTACGTGAAATTTAACGTTGCCTTGCTAGTATATTCCTTGTCCTGTTATAAAATCCTCATTAGATTTGATTTGACAAAGGAGCGTCAAACATGCGGGACGGCAAGCCGTTCGGCGGACAGCCGAGGGGGCAAAAACTCGCGCAATCATGTGTACACGGCCCCCGAAATCACACAAGAATCATTGAGAATCGCGCGAAATCAAGCAATCCGAAATCAGCCAAAATCACTAAAATCGACCGAAATTAGGCAGAATCACACGAAACCAGGCCAAATCAGTCCGAAATCATTTCTTTCCGAACACAATCACACGCAATCACGCTCAACATCACACTCTTAAAACCTTACGAAGTATTTTGAGCGTACATATAACAAACTAAAATACTTTGTTATACGAAGAAATAGTTCGTAAATTACAAAGTATTTTCTTTGTAAGCTTACGTATGCTCAAAATACTTTGATATACAAACTACTTTCTTTGTAAGGCTGAAAATAGTTTGTAAGGTTTTCTCAGTGCACCCTGGTGCGTCGCGAAATAAGGCAAAATCAGCCATGAAATCAATTAAAACCGTGCGCAATCATTGCGTTTTCCGAATCATGTGTACACGAAAATCCCGAGTTTTTGCCCCCTCGCGGACAGCCGTCTAAGCACAACGGGGCCTCATGGTCCTGGGCACTTCCGCCGACCGACCCGTGTGAAAATTCACATAAATGAAAGGCAGTAAACGGTCTTTACATTGTCAGAAATTCCCAGACGTTGGCAGTGTCCCGGTCTTCCCCCGGTGTGACAGGTTTAAGATGACAGTGGTGCGACCAGCCGACCACGGTTAGCTCCAGTTACTATCGTGGACGGTTCCTCGGTGGCCTTAACCGGACTCGAAAAAACGTCAGCCCTCACGCGCACTCAAGTGTAGGCATTTCGTTTTAATTACAAGACCATTTTCAGGCGCGCCCTCGTGCTTCCCACTGAAATTGCGGCACAGTGCTGGGAAGGAAACGAAAAAAAAAATATATTGCAAAGTTTTATTTTATTTTAAGGGGAGGTTCTGGTGAAAATCTTGCCATTTACCAAATGGATCCTACAGTCATAATTTGTTCGGAATATAAAATTTTTCATTGGGGAGACTAACATTTGACTTTTGAAGGCACATGCCAGGCTGTAAACCCAGTCGAAGAGTCTTTTTGAGCCTATTATGGCTGTATCTTAAAAAATCTCCCTGCGCATACTATTTTGTCGTAAAAGGTTGACCTTGACATTTCTCACTTCTTAGACTCATTTTCAAAAGATTCCGGCATGCATAGCTTAAAACTTCCATTATATTACAAGGTAGGTTTACGCCAGACTGCGTCTTGTCGTAACAGGCTTCGCGATGTCTCGCTGCCTGTTCCTCAAATCCGCGCCTGGCGTACCTACCTTGGCCTGCGGCGCTAGCCTGCCTTCGGCAGGCAATGGCTTATCCATTATCGGTAATTTTTTTAACTTGTTGCATGCTGGGGGGGGGGGCGAACCCCCCCACATTCTAGACAGAGATGCTTCATCTACAGATAACACGATCTTGACCCCTGTAACTTTTTAACTTGTCGAGGCTGGGGGCCCCGCCCCAGAACTTCTCCAAGACAGGAGTGATCTATCTGCAGAAAACTCGATTTTTCGCCGTTTTTAGGTGTTTTTCGACTGTAAAAACTGTACCAGTTGAGCTAGGATAGTGAAATAGGGTACTTTCGTAGATCCCTGAACCGGAAGCACACAGACGCCATGTTGGCGGAAGTAGATCCAAACTTGACATGGGAAAGAGACGTTCGTCAAAGGTATCGGCCACACTTGCACATAAACAGTCGTTTGATACTTGTTTGCAGTGCATGTGTTTCGCGAGCAATATTTGTACAGCTCGGCTATAGTTTTGGATCCGAAGAGAGGTTAGTTTCCGGCCAATTTGGCGTCTGCTGGTCTGCTTGCTTCCGGTTCAGGGTTCTGCGAAAGTACCCTATTTCGCGTGTGCCGAGCCAAGGACATACCTCAAAAGTGTGCAAAATCTCACCAAAATCGGCCGAGCCGTTCAGGAGGAGTAGTGCGGACACGCACGCACGCAGACAGGAAAAACTTTTCAACCCCACCTGAGTAACTGACTTCGCTGTCGCTCAGCCAACAACAAGGTAGGTGTACGCCAGGCAGTGGCTCGTCTTAACAGGCGTCGCGATGCTACGCCAGTTGCGACAATCCTCGCCTGGCGTTTACACCTGCCTTCTCTGCAAACTCTTCAGTGTGCTCAGTACACTCTATTCGGCGTGTACTCATAAGCACACTCTTGCGAGAGTGTGCTCAGCTCAGCAGACTCTAACGAGAGTGTGCTGAGCTAAGTACACTGCAACGAGAGTGTGCTTAGCGGAGTACACTGCAGCCAGAGTGTGCTTAGGTCGGCAAAATATATGCAGCTGAGTACACGTTCGTGGGAGTGTACTCGTAGGTACACGCTACTCATGAGTACACGCTAATGAGAGTGTACTGAGTATACTGTTCAGCGGTTCAGTTTGTAAAGTGCGTACAACCTACCCTAACAAGGTAGGTTTACGCCAGACCGCGTCTCGTCGTTAACAGGCTTCGCGATGTCTCGCTGCCTGTTCCTCCAATACGCGCCTGGCGTACCTACCTTGGCCTGCGGCGCTAGCCTGCCTTCGGCAGGCAATGGCTTGTCCACCGTCGGTTACTTCTAACTTGGTGGATGCTGGGGGGCTCCGCCCCCCAGACCCCCCTTCATTCTAGATCCCTTGTAACTTTTTAACTTGTCGGGGCTGGAGGCCCCCCCCCCCCCAGAACCCCCTTCTTCAAGACAGAAGTGATCTGCCTGCAGAAAACTCGATTTTTCGCCGTTTTTAGGTGTTTTTGGCTATAAAAACTGAACCAGTTGAGCTAGGATAGTGAAATTTCGCGTGTCCCGAGCCAAGGACATGCCCAAACAGTGTGCAAAATCTCACCGAGATCGGCCGAGCCGTTCAGGAGGAGTAGTGCGGACACACACACAGACAGACAGACAGGAAAAACTTTTCAACCCTAATGGAGCAACAAGTTTCGCTATCGCTCAGCCAATAAAAATAATCATTTTGTAAAAGTAGGTCCGGCACATCGAGGGTTGTCGCCGGTTCATGTGGCACCTTCCTCCTACATCGTACGGCAGCCCTCAGGTTGTCTTCCCGAAAAAGGACTTGCTACTTTAGCAGCTGAATGCAGCTCGGTGGGCCGGCTGGTCCAGTGCGGCCTCGCTTTGCCGCTGTGTCGGAGGCAATGTGGGCGAGATGTTAAAGGGGTTTCAGAGTCACAGGCAAGTGCCGACATGTGTCAGCTGCTGCATTCGCGCTGGTGCAACCTGTGCGAAAATTCACTTTGAATACCAAACGCAATCGACATAACACGCAACGGTGTGAAACCAGATAAGGGGCCGTCAACGTTCCCTATTTCAAGTAAAAATTTAAGATAAGGCCGAAAAATCTTCATTTCTTTTAGGCACGAAGTAGCCTTATAGTATACCCAGGATTCAGCCGGCCCGAGATTCAATTTGTGTGGCCCTTTATGCATTTCGGAAATTTTCTATACGATTTTAATGAGACTTTGCAGACTTGTAGAACTTTGAACGCTGATTCTCATGCTGAATACTGGTTACAAGGTAGGTTTACGCCAGACCGCGTCTTGTCGTAACAGGCTTCGCGATGTCTCGCTGCCTGTTTCTCTAGTCCGCGCCTGGCGTAATTACCTACCTTGGCCTGCGGCGCTAGCCTGCCTTCGGCAGGCAATGGCTTCTCCATCGTCGATTTTTCTAACTTGATGCGTGCTGGAGCCCCCCAGACCCCCCTTCATTCTAGATAGAGTTGCTTCATCTGCAGATAACGCGATCTTGACCCTTGTAGCTTTTTCACTTGTCCGGGCTGTGGGGCTCCGCCCCCCCAGATCCCCCTTTCTTCAAGACAGAGGCGATCTGCTTACAGAAAACTCGATTTTTCGCCGTTTTTTTAGTGGTTTTCGGCTATAAAAACAAAACCAATTGAGCTAGGATGGTGAAATTTCGCGTGTGCCGAGCCAAGGGCATACCCAAAAAGTGTGCCAAATCTCACCGAGATCGGCCGAGCCGTTCAGGAGGAGTAGTGCGGACACACACACACACAGACAGACGGACAGACAGACAGAAAAAAATTTTCAACCCTAATGGAGTAACAGGCTTCGCTATCGCTCAGCCAAAAAAGTTGGTGGCCAATTTTGAGAAATTTGCTGTCAAAGTCGCCGTTTCCATGGCAAAACTCGACCCGTCAAAGGAAAGAAAAAGGGAGTGGGGGGAGCCGAGCCGGGGCGGACCAATAGCCGAGCTTGTATTGTATTGCATTTTATTATCGTTCTTTCTTACATCAGTTTTTTTGGGTCTGTACAGCTTACTCCAAAAGCTGAAATCAGCACGTTCGAAATGAAAAATTTCTTTGACTGCAGGTAGACAAGATGCAACAATAGAATTGGTGTCGGTTCGAACGCAGTTTTTCGGGTAGAACTATCCAATAATACTTCTTAATTGGAGTGTTTTTGGACATGCGTAGTAGGTTTGCAACCTGTTTAACAGTTAAACCAACTGTAGCATTTGAAATCTGTATTAATTTTGCCCTCTTTCTTGTTTTTTCTTTGTTTTCTGCTTATGAAAATTCATATACAACAAATTTTTACTTTTTGTGTGATGACTTTCGAAAAAAATATTCACAGAAAATTAGCAAAACAAAAGTTCTTTTTTTCTGACATATAGTTTCTCAAATATTCCTTTTTTTTCTGTCAATAAAACAATTTTGTTGTTGTTGTGATTCAGTTAGCACTAGGACCACTTCGCTCCACCTCGGGACTTGCAGTGCTCATGTTCCTCGAACAAGACTCACCCGCGTTTCGAAACCATCCCTCCCGAGTTTATGAAGTTTGTCAAACCAACCGTCGTGGTGTTGTTACGTTGTACGTGTTGATACGTTGTAAGGGAGAACTATTACACAGAATTGAAGAAAACATGACTAGAGAACCATAGCCTTTTGAAACAAGCCAAACAATTCAACGTCAGCAACAATGGAGGGACAGTTTTAATGCGCGACTGCTGGTGCTTTCAGCTTCCAAGGGCGCAGTCGTCGAAAAAACAAGTTGCCAGCCCGTGAAAATTAATTTACTGCCTTATTTCTGCTAAGAACATTTTAATAATGATGGACTTTAAAGATGTTCCATTGTTTGAACACTGCGGAATACATAAGCATTGGAATGTTTTGAATTTACCAGCATTTTGATTTCTATTTATTGTCAAGTTTAAATTTCGACGGGTGGCACATCGACCACATTGGTACCACTGCTATTGGTAGTCCCCTGAGCCACAACTTCACAACGCCACTTCTTTTCTTTCTCCACACTCTTACACAATAATCAAATTGACTTCGTGACTCCTAGGATTTCTTGAAATCGTATTTTTTCTGTTTAATATTCCGCTAAAATTAGGGCTTGTGCGCCTACGGCGAGGTGAAAACGAATTCCTATGCATTTTGTGACGTGAAAATAAAATTGCAGGTAAAATGCTCCCCCTTAATTCCAAAAAATTATCTACAAAAATACGATTTCAAGAAATCCTAGGAGTCACGAAGTCAATTTGATTATTGTGTAAGAGTGTGGAGAAAGAAAAGAAGTGGTGTTGTGAAGTTGTGGCTCAGGGGACTACCAATGGCAGTGGTACCAATGTGGTCGATGTGCCACCCGTCGAAATTTAAACTTGACAATAAATAGAAATCAAAATGCTGGCAAATTGAAAAAATTCCAATGCTAATGTATTCCGCAGTGTTCTGACAATGGAACATCATTATTAAAATGTTCTTAGCAGAAAGAAGGCAGTAAATTAATTTTCACGGGTTGGCAACTAGTTTCTCGGCGTCTGCGCCCTTGCGAAAATCGCGAAGCTGAAAGCACCAGCAGTCGCGCATTAAAACTGCCCCTCCATTGTTGCTTACGTTGAATTGTTTGGCTTGTTTCAAAAGGCTATGGTTCTCTAATCATGTTTTCTTCAATTCTATGTAATAGTTCTCACTCACAACGTATCAACACCACGACGGTTGGTTTGACAAACTTCATAAACTCGGGAGGGATGGTTTCGAAACGCGGGTGAGTCTTGTTCGAGGAACATGAGCACTGCAAGTCGCGAGGTGGAGCGAAGTGGTCCTAGTGCTAACTGAATCACAACAACAACAAAATTGTTTTATTGACAGAAAAAAAGTAATATTTGAGAAACTTTATGTCAGAAAAAAAGAACTTTTGTTTTGCTAATATTTTGTGAATATTTTTTTAGAAAGTTATCACATAAAAATTGAAAATTTGTTTTATATGAATTTTCATAAGCAGGAAACAAAGAAAAAACAAAAAAGAGAGCAAAATTAATACAGATTTCAAATGCTACAGTTGGTTGAACTGTTAAACAGGTTGCAAACCTACTGCGCATGTCCAAAAACACTCCGATCAAGAAGTATTATTGGATAGTTCTACCCGAAAAACTGCGTTCGAACCGACACCAATTCTATTGTTGCATCTTGTCTACCTGCAGTTAAAGAAATTTTTCATTTCGAACGTGCCATTTCAGCTTTTGGAGTAAGCTGTACAGACCCAAAATGAAGCTCGGCTATTGGTCCGCCCCGGCTCGGCTCCCCCCACTCCCTTTGACGAGCCGAGTTTTGCCATGGAAACGGCGATTTTGACAGCAAATTTCTCAAAATTGGCCGTCAACTTTTTAACCAGATTTCAGCATGAGAATCAGCGTTCAAAGTTCTACAAGTCTGCAAAATCTCATTAAAATCGTATATAAAATTTCCGAAATGCATAAAGGGCCACACAAATTGAATCTCGGGCCGGCTGAATCCTGGGTATACTATAAGGCTACTTCGTGCCTAAAAATGTGTTTGTTACAAATTGTCTTGCTGAAGATGGCATTTGATTCCAAAACCCGACACAAAAGTCTTCCTCGAAAAGTCATGAATATCGACGGCCTCTTGAGTAGACTAAAAGTGCAGCAAAACAATCACTTTTCTTAACTTAACCTTTTTTTAAGAAAATAGTACAGTATGAATAAATGAACTTGACCGCGCACTGGTAGAAAAGAGTGCGAACGTGTCTGTTCAATTTTTAACCTGAACCGTCCGTACCTTGCCATAACCACGGAAGTTTTACATGAGATCCTTATGGAGGCCACAGAGAACAAGTACGGAAGGTCCGTACCTTTTTCATACCCCATTTTCCGTACATTTTCTGTACCAAACACGGAATTTTATGCAGTGCGTAATGAACGTAAGAGGTTAAAAGTATACTTACTCGTCATAAAAATCCCAATACATGTCAGCTACTGAAGCTACTTCTCGGGTTGTCCATGCAGTGTTGTATGAACTCCCTGCGCTTTCCCAAGTAAACTTTATAGTGGGGAGCTGCATTGTGATTATGCTGTTGTCTGATGACTAAATTTGTTAGGTCCGCATCACATTCCGCTCGCCCAAAACACCTGTCACCCTTCTTACTCCTATACAAAATGCACTGAAAAGTCAATTTCACAGGAGATCTCTTTTCGAGATCATAATAAAAATCGTCTTTACAGTAGATTGATCCATTATTCTGGCCCGACAAAACTTCCACTGACAAAGCTGGGTCAGCAACCTCCATTTTCCGACAACCAACACAATCACTGATAAAGGTTATCACGAGCAGCGTTTTTCATACCCGCTTCCCATAGAGCTTAAAGGCCCTAAAGGGGAGACCCGCGACCCCGAAAACAAGCTAGGGCCCGCCCTTCCGTCGAACCGAGTTGCCAGCTCCGCTTCGCTGCGCCGGCAACTCGGTTCGACAGGGGGCCGGCCCAGCTTGGCCTGCCGGCGGCCTTTCCTCGGGCCTTCGGCCCTCGCATCGGACCCAACTTGGCCAGTCGAAGGCCCGGGCCTTCGGCCCGCTCGCATCACACACCCCGTGAGCGGATAAAGCAAAGTTATCGATGTACCATCGTGACTTAGGCCCGCCCTTCTATTCACAATATGCAAAAGTCCTTACACTTTTTTTACTCCAACTGTCCTTAGAATATGCCCATTTCATTTGTCTCTTAGCCCTCATTCCGGAAATACCCATCCCATATTTGCCATGCTACTGCAACTCCTTGCAATAGAAGCACAGCAGGAGCGCAAAACGAGTCCGTCGCACTTCTTCCCATAACTCATGAAGGCGGGCTCCTGGACCCCCCTTCCGACCCCTCGTTGAAGAGGTCTTGCCAAGACCTATCGAAAACTTAAGGGGAGGTTCTGGTGAAAATCTTGCCATTTTCCAAATGGATCCTACAGTCATAATTTGTTCGGAATATAAAGTTTTCATTGGGAGACTAAAATTTGACTTTTGAAGGCACTGCCAGGCTGTAAACCCAGTCGAAGAGTCTTTTGAGCCTATTTAGGCTGTATCTTAAAAAATCTCCTTGCGCATACTATTTTGTCGTAAAAGGTTGACCTTGACATTTTTCACTTCTTCGACTCATTTTCAAAAGATTCCGGCATGCATAGCTCAAAACTTCCATTACATTATTAATTATTAGCTTTTTAAGCTGAAAAGTCCCTAAAATTTGTCTATTTTGTACATTTTTGATCAATTTTAGTGAAATGCTTGGTTAGAAAGCTTGCGAATAAAAATACAATTGACATTTTGAGATGGGCATGCCGGCATTTTAAAAGAATGAATCGAAGAAGTGAAAATGTCTAAGCCAACTTTTACGACAAAATAGTATGCGCAAGAAGATTTTAAAGTTATAGCCTAAATGGAGAAAAAGGCTCGCGATAGATTCAGGGCATAGAATGTGCCTCCCAATGAAAAATTTTAATAAATACTTGATAAGACATTAAATTTTTAACAAATTTTCACAGTGGGACCTATTTAGGAGAAAATAGCATTTTCACCAGAACCTCCCCTTAAGTAAAAATTTTCAGTCGGTCGACCCCCTATTTTCAAAATCCTGATGTGATTAATAGACGAAGTCGGGCTCCTGGACCCCCTTTCCGACCCCTCGTCGAAAAGGTCTTGCTGAGACCGATCGAAATCTGCAATAAATTTTTTTAGTCGGTCGACCCCCTTTTTTGAAGATCCTGATCTGGCCAACTGGTAAAAGCGGCCGATGGGGTCGGGACCAGGTCCATTCATCTTGTCTCGTCGCCCCGATTCCAAAAATACCCCTATGTGCCCTGCTAGCACCAATAATGGCGGAAATCCCCCTCCCGCTCATGTAAACCATACCATGATGCACCTGCAGCAGCCCTTGTGCGACCCGGACGGGATTTGCACCACCGGATTATTTGTTTGGACAATACTCCTGAAGTACCCTCCAAATCTGGTAAAGGGAGAGTGGGGTAATTCCGGACGCTTTTTTACTTTTTGATCTTTGAGCTTAAATATGCTTCTTCGGTCAAATGCTATCACAGGAGAGTAAAGTATGGACCTTTACCTTCAAAATGATATACATGAAAGCCAAATCTCAGCAACGGCGCCTAACAAAAGCCCTGCACGTGTCCGGAATTGCCCCAGCCTGGGGTAATTCCGGACGACCTATGGGGCAATTCCGGACGACCTTAAAATTTGACACAACTCGAGCTTACTTTCGCTTGTTTTGATGTGACGCATGCTTTTAGAAGGCGTTCAAGGACATTTGCTGCGAACTGAAGTGTTTGATTATTACTCAAAGCATATTTTAAAGAATAGTTTCTATCAAAACCCCTAAACTGACAACACTGTCTTGCACAGTAAATTGAAATGGCAGAATCTGTAGTGGTCTGAGAGCCCCAAATCGCAGAAACCGACAGGTAAATAGATCCGGGGTGGTTTTGCACCAAAACCGCTAACGGCAAACCCATTCTGCACACAGCCGACGGAATCCGTGCACTCGCCACGGAATCCGGACAACACTGCACCGTAATCGTCAATTGCGATTCGCTCCACCTCGCGACTTTGAGATGTTATATTATCGGAAATAAAGAGTGTAGAAGTACCGCGTAAGGAAAATATTAATTTATAGACTTGTCAAAGCAAGAAAACGTATGCACACTCATCAAAATATGTAAATAATGTCCAAAACAACAAAAGCATCCAGAGACACAGTGAGGTTAGGTTGGTCAGCAAGACCGCAACCCCTTAGCAGTTTCTGTGAGCCCATCCCAGTTTCTGTGGAGCCTTTGTCAGTTTCTGTGACTACCAAATTCAGAATCATTTACTGGCGGTTTCTGTGCCGAACCGTTACGGATTCTGCCATTTCAATTTACTGTGCATTTGTAAGAGTGTACTTGGCCAAGCAAGCGTTTGTCAGTGTGTAACTTGCAAGCATGCATTTGTAAGTGTGTACTTAGTAGACAGTTAGGTTTGTAGTGTAACAACGCGTTGATTCGATTAGAGCAAGTTCGGTTCGGATAGCAAACAGTTCACCCAATCTCTACATATTAGCCAATGTTGTGATATTTCTTGAGCCCCCAAATTCCCCATTTATCTCAAAGTTTGTGACTAGAGTTAATGTCAAAGGGGGAGGCCCTGATGTGTACATCCTCATCCAGTAGCTTTTGTTGTTGTTGCTGCAACACTGTTTCCTGCTGCAAGTCTTGTGGCTGCAAGTTTTGTTGTTGCTGGAAGTCTTGCTGTTGCGGCAGCTGCACCCCATGTTGCTGAGGCAGATGCTGCTCTTGGCCTTGCTGCCTTCCAGCCTTGGCAAGCCTCTTTAATTTCAATTCTTGCTTATGCTGAGTGTAGTATATCCAAGTTCTGACAATCGTAGAAATCTTCATGCCAGATGTTCCCTTTGCAGTGTTGCGGTCAACAAATCCTGCAAAGTATACAAAATAAGGTTTTTTACATTTTTTAAAACTTAGTGAGTTCAAAGGATACCACTAGGGAAATTGGTTATGAGAAGACCATAAATACTAGCAATTCCTTATAATTGAAAAAAAAAAATACTTTGGTACCAGTTTTGTTGTTATAGCTTAGTTTGTGTTGGATGTTCCTTTCTGCATCAAAACAAGTCAGCCAAGCATGCAATTTTTCCCACTCATTCAATTTGGTAACGGAAGCATTTTTCTGTTACATACTCAGTCGTACTCTGAACACACTGGTTCTAGAGTTTCAGCTTACTGCCGATATATAAGACATGACGGCACTGCTCATGGAAAGATTCTCACTCTTGTTGAAACTATTCGCAAATCTGTTAATTTCTATACACTATTGATGAAATCAGCAGATCTGCCTACGGATATTGGACAGGTACTTTCAGTACAATTCTATTGGAGACTTGGATCTCATAAATGTGAAGTGTTTACAATGTGTCATTTGCTTTATTTGATCAAGGTAACATCCACCTTGTGGATCCTTTCAGCCAGCTAGAGCTTGAGTAAAATAAAATAAATTAAAAAAAAAAACTTTTCAAAATAGATTTCTTTTCCCCTTTCCTTCCCAGCACTGAGCCAATTTTAGTGGGGAGCACGAGGGCGCGCCTGAAAATGGTCTTGAAATTAAGACGAAGTTCATACACTTGAGTGCGCGTGCCTACGCTGCCATGGTCTTAAATTTCAGACGCCGTTCAGACCTGTTTGGGGAGTGCGGTGCTGCTGCGCGGGGTGCTCTGCTGTGGTCGTAGTTTTAAGACACAAATGAACCCTGCGTCGGAGAGCCCCGCTATGGTTCGCGGCAGCGGTCACACCGGTCACACAGCCGTCCCAACTTTAAGACGACAGTAAGCCCTTTCGAGACACCTTCCCGATCCGCCCTCTGAATTTCTCATCCTTTGGAGGCGGCCAGCGTCGGTCGTAAGGGGGGCATTCCATCCCACATCGGCCACTTTTGTAGGTCACCATTTCGGATCACGATGAAAATTTTTTTGTGGGTAGACCTTATCAAAAAAACATTCTGTCAAAATCTCAGCCAGATCGGTCGAGTAGTTCCTGAGATAGGCGCCCTCAAAGTTTTAGTCAAAACTTCATTTAGGTGATTTGAGCAAATTCGCACTTTTTCACGTTTTGGCCGATAACTCCGTCACTATTCGAGCTACGATGATTCCCGGCACGGTTTCTGAAAGGGAATACTGTGCACTGCAAAAAATCAGTGTCTGATACGGATCATGCTACGGCGTTCCGTATACCCCCTGAAATGGTGATACGGCCATCTGCCGTATCACTTCTCCCATAAGAGCCTGTGCTTTGTAAAGCGTGGTACGGAAATTTAACGGAAAATGTACCACTAATTTTACACCGGAGGTTGCCGTTTCGGTTTTCCGTTTGTGAAATAGTCCAAAATGCTCTACGGACAGTGAGGAACGGACACTCCGTAACTCAAATTTCTATAACGGATAACGTGTAACGGCCAGTCCGTATCCCTACGGAGTGACCGTTTCATGCGTTTCGTCAGAGAACTTTGCGTTACGGAGCGTCCGTTCCTCACTGTCCGTAGAGCATTTTGGACTATTTCACAAACGGAAAACCGAAACGGCAACCTCCGGTGTAAAATTAGTGGTACATTTTCCGTTAAATTTCCGTACCACGCTTTACAAAGCACAGGCTCTTATGGGAGAAGTGATACGGCAGATGGCCGTATCACCATTTCAGGGGGTATACGGAACGCCGTAGCATGATCCGTATCTGACACTGATTTTTTGCAGTGTGAGAATTCAGAAAATGTTCTTAGATTTGAGATACGACTAGGTAAAGGTGGTGAAAAAAGTGAAAAATCGCAGAAAATTTGTATTTTTGGACCATTTTTTAGTGAGATTTCCGGCCTATGCCCATATCGTGAAAATCCAAACCGAATAGCGGAAATTGTAGTCCATACCATGCCCAAACACGCTACGATCTCGGACTTGTTGGGTGTGGGTCTAGTTTCGGAGCTGCAGCGACTTGAAAATTCGTAAAAATAGGTCAAATTCTGTTTTTGGCCAAAGTGCACGCGGGCAGTGTTTTTTTGAACAGGCTCCACGCGGCATGGGTAGCTTTGTTCAGATACCCCTTTTTGACCTTAGTTGAAGATTTAAGGTTCCCCATTTGAACAATGCAATCGATAATGTTCGAACAAGTGTCCTAGATCCACGAAAAACGAAAGCTGGGAACGCCTGCAGGGGGTAGGCAACCCAACTGGCACGCCCGTACGCCGTCCGGTCTTGCCTACTGCACAGGCGCTCGGGCCACTTCGGTCGGCCAGCTATGGCAGTGTCTCTCTGTCCCCCCCCCCCCCCCCCCCCCCCGCGGCCATCCCGTCCAGGTAAGGCAGGCCGTCGACGGTGTCCGACTAGGATCAACATCATCATCCTTTGGCTCAACAGGTGGAATGGTATCAAGAATTGAGGAACAGAGACCCAAAATGTGTCATAAAACATTTGCATCAACTAACTTAAAAAAAAATACAAACAGTGATTAAATTATTTGAGCTCCTGGGTATTGTACCTGCACTAGCACCAGCATGACCAGCATCATCAAAGTCAGGGGGGCGGGCACCTGTGGCAGGGTCAGGGTCTTGGTCCAAGCGAACATCTACATCACCGTCAGTGACGCTACAACGGTAGCACCAGAGCTGCCCCACGAAAGGTGCAAGACCATTGACACGGACCGCGTCAAAGTCACTAATCACAATAGGACCACGGGTCGGAAGTTTTTGTTTTGACTTGTGCCGATTGAACGGATTGCAACAAGTCGGGTTACGACCACCGGGGGTTTCTGAGAAAATGATGAGAAAAACTTTATGAGAGATGGGACAATGTCAACGAACAGCCTTTAGGCAGTTGAAAGGTACTTACTAGGTCTCTGTTCAGACATTTTTCAGGACTTTCATGGACTTTCAAAGGGTGAAAAAACACTAGCGTCTGCACAATGTACTACACCCACCCCAAACAACAACAAACAACCGCTGACACTGCTGTAGGCTGCGCTCTGCGCACGCGCACAACCCCCACCCCCACCCTGCATCCCTCCAACTCTCCTCCCTTCCCGCTCCCCTCCCCACCTCCTCGTCCCTTCCGCGGCAGCCCGCCGCGGCTAGGCAAGGCCTCGGACACCGTCCCGATCGTCTCCCGAAACGCCCGGCGTGGTCATCGGCCGAGAGTCGTTTTCGTCGCTCTGTCTCTCTCGCCCCACGGGGTGTGCCATGCCGTATAGGTGCGAGAGAGACAGACCGACGAAAAAGACTCTCGGAATCAGTCTGCAGAGCCCTGTGCTGCGTTGGTGTACGGAGAGGCAGCCGCGACTTGGTCTCGGACACCGTCGACGGCCAGCCTTACCTGGACGGGATGGCCGCGGGGGAACGGGGGGGGGGGGGGGGGAAAAGGAGAGAGAGAGAGGAAAGACAGTGCCATAGCTGGGCCCACCGAAGTGGCCCGAGCGCCTGTGCAGTAGGGAAGACCGGGCGGCGTACGGGCGTGCCAGTTGGGGTTTCCTACCCCCTGCGGCGTTCCCCGCTTTCGTTTTTCGTGGATCCAGGGCACTTGTTCGAACATTTTCGATGCATTTTTTCAAATGGGGAACCTTAAATCTTCAAATAAAGGGCAAAAAGGGTATCTGAACAAAGCTACCCATGCCGCGTGGAGCCTGTTCAAAAAAACACTGCCCGCGTGCACTTTGGCCAAAAACAGAATTTGACCTATTTTTACGAATTTTCAAGTCGCTGCAGCTCCGAAACTAGACCCACACCCAACAAGTCCGAGATCGTAGCGTGTTTGGGCATGGTATGGACTATAATTTCCGCTATTCGGTTTGGATTTTCACGATATGGGCATAGGCCGGAAATCTCACTAAAAATTGGTCCAAAAATACAAATTTTCTGCGATTTTTCACTTTTTTCACCACCTTTACCTAGTCGTATCTCAAATCTAAGAACATTTTCTGAATCCTCACAGTATTCCCTTTTAGAAACCGTGCCGGGAATCATCGTAGCTCGAATAGTGACGGAGTTATCGGCCAAAACGTGAAAAATGCGAATTTGCTCAAACCACCTAAATGAGTTTTTACTAAAACTTTGAGGGCGCCTATCTCAGGAACTACTCGACCGATCTGGCTGAGATTTTGCACAGAATGTTTTTTTGATAAGGTCTACCCACAAAAAATTTTCATCGTGATCCGAAATGGTGACCTACAAAAAGTGGCCGATGTGGGATGGAATGCCCCAAGGTGGTCTAAACTTCGTCGCAAGAATGACACGTATTCGGCCCGATTTCGCACTGTCTTCAGCACACAGTCCGACGGGCGGGCTGACGTTTTTCGGTTCCGGTTAAGACCACCGAGGAACCGTCCACGGTCGTAACTGGAGCTAAGTGTGGTCGGCTGGTCGCGCCACTGTCATCTCAAGCCTGGCACACCGGGGGAAGACCGGGGCACTGCCACCGTCTGGCAATTTCTGACGAAGTACAGACCGTTTACTGCCGTACATTTTCACGTGGGAAGGCATTACTGCCAGGTCCTCTCATTATCGAGGACATTTTAGGGGGCTTTCTTCAAACGACAGTCTGGTCCCAGATACGAGGCCCCTCCTCTCTGCAACGACTGTAGGTAGGTCCTTGATGCTCTTGAAGATACTCATTTAGAGGCTGCAACAGCAATCAAGCAATTGGCACGTAGACAGATTACTTCATTGCCAATGAAAACAAGAAGTGGCAATTACACCTTTGCTGACCTCTCAACTTCACCTGGACCAAACAAAGGCTTCTCCTTCTACGAGCTAAAACAGTCGGATTTTTTTTCTTTTCAATATCCAGTAGAATTTTAATGGGCGACACTATGGCAGTAGCAGTAGTTTCTGATGCCTGAAAGGAAGTAATGTGAATACAGTTGTGATCCCTTACAAAATTTTACATTCAAAACATCGTGCAGTTGAAAGTCTTACCGAATCACTTGGCTCAAACCTTGACTTAAGAGAATAATACGAAGCTTGATCTCCAGGGCTCCTCCTGCTCTCTGCAATGACTGTAGGTCCTTGATGCTCCTCTGGAAGATATTCATTTAGTGGCTGCAACAGCAATCAAGCAATTGGCACATAGACAGATTACTCCCATGACAATGAAAACGAGAGAAGTATATGCCTTAGCTAAACTCTCAACTTCACCAGTAGCGTAAGATTTTTTTTTTTCTTTAGTAGGCAAAATGATTTGAACAAAATCCCCTATCTTCCTTTTTAATTTCCGTAGAGAGAATGCTAACATTTTCCCTTTGGTTTTCTTTCTTAATGACTTCTTCAGAGAGTGAACATGTTGTTTCTTTTGCAGGGGGCTAGTAGCTCTACACTCCAAATCCAGTGGCAAGTTTCCTCGCCACTGGAGTGGCGTCTTTTCCAAAGCGCCAAAATTTGGCGTTCCACAGAGAGCGCCAAAATTTGGCGTTCCATTCCCCAGAGCCCCACAGACCAGAACGCCAAAAATTGGCGCTGCAAAAGAAATGCAATAATTTGGCTTGGAAAGCAATACCCGTTCACAGAAAAATAAATGTGCATACAATAGTTTTCTGTGCCTAGGATCCCCAGTTCAAATCACAGCAATTATACTATGAAAAGTAGAACTGGACCAGTTAAATACAAGGTAGGTTTACGCTAGACCGCGTCTTGTCGTAACAGGCTTCGCGATGTCTCGCGGCCTGTTCCCCCAATCCGCGCCTAGCGTACCTACCTTGGCCGGCAGGCATTGGCTTGTCCATCGTCGGTTACTTCTTACTTGTTGCATGCTGGGGGGCTCCGCCCTCCAGACCCCCCTTCATTCTTGATAGAGTTGCTTCATCTACAGATAACACGACCTTGACCCTTGTAACTTTTCAACTTGTCGAGGCCGGGGGGCTCCGCCCCCCAGACCCCCCTTTCTTCAAGACAGAAGTGATCTGCCTGCAGAAAACTCGATTTTCGCCGTTTTTTAGGTGTTTTTTGGCTTTAAAAACTGAACCACATGAGCTAGGATAGTGAAATTTCGCGTGTGCCGAGCCAAGAACATATCTAACAAGCCTGCAAAATCTCAGCCAGATCGGCCGAGCCGTTCAGGAGGAGTAGTGTGCGCACACACACAGACACACACACAGACAGACATACAAAACTTTTCAACCGCACTGGAGTAACGGGCTTCGCTATCGCTCAGCCAACAAGACCTGCATCTGTATTTTCTGGTTTCGAGTCAATGCCGCTGACCAACTATTGAATCACTTTGGTTTGGCCAGAGATTCCTGAGACTTGGAAAATGGTACTTATATCAACACAAAAAGCTGGATATCACTGAGTCACTCTCTTGATAAAGGGTTGACACAGCAAGGGGTCTCAGTTCATTCTCAAATCAGGAAGACTTGAGCTAGCCTCAGAGCCCTAGCCTGGCCCTGCCGCATCACGCCGCTCCCTCTTCAAAATCTTCCTCAGAACAACACTTCAATAGTTTTGAAATGGCCCGAGAGCACTCAAACCTTTCAAAAGTACTGCGACACGATAAAACATGACAGACACACACTCTAAATGTTCTGCAGTGAAGATTCTCCATATTATGGTGAAAATGTTCCATATTATGGTGGTGCAGCTGACTTCGTAACATACCGTTCAGAATTCACTGTACCTTATAGATATTTTGACGAATTTCGTTGGTATTATGGAGAAAATCTCCACCATAATATGTTGGTGCAGCCTTTCACCGTAAGACATTTACAGTGCACACTATCGTTGACCGTGGCGAGATGAAATGCACACAAAAGTAACAATTTCAATGTTTCGTTTGTCTAAGAGGAGTAGCCATGTTTACTGTTTTTGTTGTTTTGCTTTTGTTGATTGCTTATGCGCCCTAACCTGTTGAGTGCAAATAACACGTGGAGGGCGAATAACATATTACGTGCGAATAACATGTTATTCGCCCTCCACGTGTCAATCACCATTAAAAAATTCTGCACAATTTTAGATAAGTGTGGGAGTTGAAACTTCGGAAGAACTTCCTTGTATTTCAGTCCTTGGTGCAACTGAAATCTGTAATGACCTCAACATTCCCTGCATAATCATTCATAGCTTGTTGCACGCTTCCACTTTCTAAATATGCAGTAAGAAGAAGTGAAACAGGATTGTATGTGATTTTTGTTCTCTTACAATCAACATATGTATCCAAAACACAAACATGAGCTGAAGTCATCAAATGATGATATGATAATATGAAACATATCCGCCCTTCACATACCATGTGTTTCCATCAACCAACCAAATATTCTTCATACAGCGGTGGTCTGCTTAGAGCACAAATCCAATCTGGAAATCAATATTATAAATTGAAGTGCAAATAGGTGGGAAAATGACCCCAAGATGCGAATCTACTGCCCTGTACATCTCTGTCCTACGTCATGCCGTTTTTCAGAGTGAATTGCCCGTCACGCCAATTTTTGGTGTGCCTTTTTGTCACGCTACAATCTGACCATGTGTCCGACCATTCTATTTTCAGTGTATACTTAATGCATCGGTGTGACAACAGTCTGTCCCACGCTTTCTAACGTGGGCAGTTTGTCCCAAGTTATCTAGTGCATCCCTGTCCCACACTTGGATTTGCAGTGTGCAATTTTTACCAAGTAAAGAATTTTCCAGAAATTTTTGTAGGTTTTATTGTGTTTTTTCTAGCAGTGAAGTCAGAGAAAAGAGGCTACTCCTTAAATTCAGCAGAGCACTCAAAGACTCCGCAGACCTCAATTTGAATTTTCTCCGAACTCCACCTCGTTTGATAGCACTAAGGGAACTTGGTTCCGTGGTCCATTGTCGGTAGATTTAAATCACAAAGCGTGTGCAAAGTCACTTTTGAAATTTTTTAGTTATCATTTATGCTTTTTTTGACAAATGTTCATTTTCATCATTAATTTGGTAGTTACACTTTTCCCTTCAAACATTTTTTTGTTTCTCTTGAAAAATGATGAGAAAACAGTCCCTGTCTTCTGCTGCATGGATCACATATCCGTCCACCTAGTTCGTGACTTGTATGCATTAACAAGTACACACGATTCCATGCCTAACATGCTCTCAGAAGCACATGCCTTTGTAAATGTGTACGAAGAAGCTATTTGGGTTTGTACTCGACCGCAAAGCACCGGCGTTTTGATGAACCCCTCATAAAGTCCTCCACTCGCTCGCGCGGGCTGCTCGTTATGAATGATACCTGCAGGTCGAAACACTGACGAATAAGGTGTTTTTTTTTTGTTGACAGTGTGTTTACCCAACTTCGTACACGTTGCTTGGCCGGTGGGTTCCTCTGGCAGAGAGATCTCGTGCTGGCGCCTTGATTCTTGCATGTAAGTACGTAAAAAAAACAGGATTGCATGTTAAAAATTTTGCTAAAAATTCGGTCTACGAAGGCTGAAGTTTTTAAGTGCAATAGTAATAAATTGCAAAAGGGTAGTATAGCATTTTTAGGGGTTCCGACGAAGGAGGACCCCTATTGCCCGGGGCTCAGAATTCTTCTTCTACGGACCCCCCAGAATGGACATTTCGCTCCCGCCATATTAATCCTTTTCATAATACAATAAAAAGTCCAGAAAATCTAAAAAATTTATCGTGGAAATTTTCCGTAAACGACTAAAACATAAATTTGCAACAATCAAGCACCCTTATCCGTTCACATTTTCCAGAAACGTTTCGAAGAAAAAATGTGCCACTCCTCAAAACTGAACCTCTTGCCTCATCAAAGTGACAAAAACTAATCACTGTTCTAAGAAAATAACAAAAACATGAAGAAAAAGTCTCCATGACAGTCTCACTGCCATCGTACCAACTGTCAAAATTTAAAGTTCCTGATAAAAAGAAATGAAAACGCCGTAAAATTCGAAAATGCCAATGTTCGCTCATTGCACACTGACAAGACATTTAAACATCATTCAAATCTGTCATTAGTAAAAGGTTCGCAGCAGAAAAGACAGAATAAATAGATTTTCGGGGGTTGGCAACAATTTTCCCGGCGTCTGCGCCCTTTCGAAAATCGCGAGGCTGAAAAAAAACAAGTAGTCGCACATTGAAACTGCCTCTCCATTGTTGCTGAGGTTGGGTTGTTTGGCCTTGCTTTTAAAGGCTGCGGTTCTCTCTCAGCCCCAAAATATAAAATTTACTCCCTTCTTCGTATTTCTAACTTCAAATCTTCTTTCATTAACTTACATTATTTCCACAACCGGAACACCGTGCAATGCGTAAGCATTGGAATTTTTTTTTATGAGGTACCTTAAATGAGTTGAAAATGAGAACGAATCATGATGTTTCTCCACCGAATTGAAGATGAGAGATCAAAGAAACCGGTGGTGCGGCTAGAAACATATTCACCCCGCTTTCTCTTCTTTGTTCGAAATGATAAAACTTGGGGAAATTCGATCATGCAGTTCAGACAAAACGCTTTTTCCGGAAACGACCCGGTACAGTCGTTTATCATGAAACGGCAAGGTAAGTTTTCCCACATTTACACAGTAAATGTCTTACGGTGAAAGGCTGCACCAACATAATATGGTGGAGATTTTCTCCATAATACCAACGAAATTCGTGAAAATCTCTATAAGGTACAGTGAATTCTCAATGGTATGTTACGAAGTCAGCTGCACCACCATGGAACATTTTCACCATAATATGGAGAATCTTCACTGTAGAGCATTTAGAGTGTAGCAACACTCTCACCTGCGATGCCAAAGCGTTGCACCAATTGGTGCGATGGAAACGGGTTCAAACGCATTGCATCAATTCACGCTGTTTGCTCTCATAGCGTTCACGTGAAAACAAGCTAGGGTTCCGCTTCTCTGCGCCGGCAACTCGGTTTGACAGGGGGCAGGCCCATCTTGGCCATCCGGCGGCCTCTCCTCGGGCCTTCGCTTCGGCCCTCGGACCAGACACCCCGTGAGGGATTAACGCAAAGTTATCGATCTATTACCGTGCCTGAGGTTCACCCTTCTATTCAAAATACGGACAAGTCTCCTACTTTTACTTCAATTGTTCCGAAACGAGGCCCATAATTTGACTCGTCGCCTTGATTCCGAAAATACCCATATTCTTCATATTTCTTCAACTCATTGCAACGGGGGCCCTGCCGAAGCGCAAAACGAGTCTGTGACATCTATTACCTCAGCTCTTAAACGTACTCCATCCGACCCCTCGTTGAAAAGGTCTTGCGGGGACCCATCGAATGTCGCAATAAAATGTTTCAGTCTGTCGACCCCCGTTTGGCAAGATTCTCAACTGACCAACTCATGGAAGCGACCGAATATGTCGGGACCGGGTCCATTCCCGGCACCCTGCCAGTCCTTGTCGGAGTCGGGGCGGCTTTAATCAGCCGAAGCCTGCAAAAAAATCATTGAATAGTGTACAAAATTTAAGAAATGAAGTCAAATATAAATGTATAATATGCTGCCGCTACCCACCTGGTTTGATGTCTGTTTTCCTCGTCTCCTCAAGAAGTGCGTCCTTGATTTCTTGGCGCTTCGCTTCAGAAGAAACCCATTCATCCAACATGAAACAGGGAAAAAGTGGTGCTGCCAGTTCAAGGCATCTGTCATCCAATTGATACATGAAACGCCTCGGCTTTCTCACGGTGGATTGCAATGCTTTAGCAAAGAGGCAGGCAATATTTGAGGTTATGATTATCTAAGTATTTGGCATCATTCAATAGCTTCTCCATTGCCCGGATAGTGGGAATCATATATCTTAGGTACCTGTTTTTGTCTTTTTGCAATATGTGTAAGGCAAATGCTACTGGGGTCATAACATGAACATACCCCGTCTAAAACATGAACTCTGAAGGCAGAAGCTTTGGAAGGCCAGTATTGCTCATTACTTCATTGAAGTTTGACTCATCCTTCTCTATAAGCGAAACAATTTGGAACAAAAAAAATTTTCGCATCAAACTTTGAGTTCCACCTGGTATCTCCAGGGATCTCTAATTTGACACCGAAGCGCACGAATTAGTGGACCACTCAGTGCACGTAAATGTTCCAATTCATTGGCAGCAGTCAACACGTCATCGGCAAAAGCCAAGATCACGGGCACCATTGTCGGTTAGTCCAGCACCAGGGAAAATATGGGAACCTCCATAATTGCTCGCTGCCGCAATTCTCCTGTCAATCAGCGTTTGGGATGCTTGATATCCAGGGCCAGAATGTGCGTCCAGTTTCCATCTCTCCAGTGGGCATCCAGGATTCTCCTTATTGCGAACACATGGTCATTACTAGACCTACCGTCGTGGAATCCTGCCTGGTAGGGCCCAATTGGAGGCGCCAAGGCTGCCATGGGTGTTCAGAAGATGTCGTGCCTCCAACTGATGAACTCAATTACGTACATAGCGCTATTAAAAAGAACTATAAATTTCTGATAAAAAGTTTGCCAGGAATATGTGTACTTTTGCTGTGTGGTTGTTTCTTGCAGTGTGCTTTCGTGTCAGGCCCGCTCGTTTCCGAGTACCTAACTGGTGCTTTGTTTTCAGCCCAGCCGGTCGGCAACGTGGTGGCGATGGCGTCGTCGGGCTGGCTGGCGTACGCCTGGGGGTGGCCGTCCGTGTTCTACGTGTTCGGCGGCCTCGGCCTGCTCGCAGCCATCATGGTGTTCTTGGTGTCCGAGGACAGCCCCGAAACCCACCCTCGCATTTCGGCCGAGGAACGGGAATACATCGTTCAGGTACATCATCTGTTGGTTAAGCTTGCTTGCCACGGCACTGAGAATCCAAACGCTATGAGTATAGCGTCAATTGGTGCGATGCAAAAGCATTGCACATGAAGTGCAATACCTCCCCATTCCCATTCGTTACAAAATCGGGCATTTTCGGGATGCATCGCACGTTTAGGTGCATTATGGCTAAAAACGCATGCAACGTTGTTTCCCCTTCTTTGGCGCATTGCACAATACCTGTTATACCTTTCCAGAAACGTTTTGGGAAACTTTAGCGGGGGAAACAAGGGCAAAGAAAATATTGAAAAAACCAATTGTTCATGGACAATCCCCTTTACTAAATTTGAGATAAATTTCTTTCCTAAATTTCCCTTTTTCAAAAAAAATTCGTTTTGGAAATTTTTTAATAAATTTTTTGGGACAATCCACAATTTTGTCCCCGCTATTCATTGAAATTCAAAAAAGTGGAGTTTCTTTTTAAAAATGCTGGACTTTGTGCAAAACAAAGGTTAGTATTTCCCGTTTCTTTTACAGTGGCTATTGTACGGGACAACGCATCTTGTTATAAATTTACCGTTTCCGGGGAAATAATTTTTTCAACCGCCTTTTGGAACAAGAGGAAACAATAATTTTGAAAGATGATGTAGGGCCTTTTGCAAAACAGGCATCCAATCCATTCAAATTTCAATTAGGCCTTTTTCCTACTAAAAATATTCGCCCGTAAAAAGCGTTTCACGTAAAGTTTCCATTCCTTTTCTACAAAACAATCTAAGCTCCATCACTGTAAAAAAATATCGTGAATTTACGAAATATTAACTACCACGATAAGTTTCATAAAAACGATTATTGTTTTGTCAATTTACAAAATGTATCGCAATTATACAAAATCATTACAAAATTATCGTAATCCTATAAAATCACTTCGTAGAGAGAGGGAAATCTTCCCAATTGGCGGGAAATTACAACAATATCAAAATACCCAAATGTTAAGTTCAGTGAGGCTTTACGGAAAACATTGTCCAAAACACAACGAAATTTTTTGGGTAATTTTCTTTTGCAAAGTTGTCGTTTTATATGAAAACATTTCGTAAACTTTTTAATGAAACACCTGTATTACAAGAAAAAAATATTTTTTTGGAAGATTTTTTTACAGCACGCTCGTTGAAGCTGAAAATCTTGACAATGGGCCGAAAACATTTCGAAAATATACGACATGTGTCGTATAAAAACGACATTTTTGTAAAATTACGAACAGTTCGTAAAAGAAAATTACCCAAAAAAATTTCGTTATTTTACGAGAAAGTTTTTTACAGTGTTCGTTTTTGGATGTTCGTAACCTAAGCCTAGTCGCTTTCTCACAAAAGAGCACAAGTCTACACCAGTTTTCCAGTCCTAACGACCTAAGTCCTTATTGACATACGTGCCTTTGTCAGAAAACGAGTGGACGTATGCTCTTTTGTCAGAAAACGTCGCGCTGGACTTTGGTGGTTTTATCAGAAAACAAATGGACTTAAAGAGTTTAATCAGGAAACGGATGGACTTGTGTTGTTTTTTACAGAAAACGAGTGAACTCACGTTGTACGGTACAACGCTATAGCGTTGTTATAGAAGTTATATGTAACTTCCGAACTAATTATCCTACAATCATAGGTCTTTCGCCATTTTGTGTTAAGTTTCACCAGCACTCTGAGAAAACAATACATTTTGGCCAAAATGTTGACTCAGGTCCTTTTGTCTAAAAACCAGTGATTTCATCCTATCCATTTCAAGTTTCAATTCAGGACACTTTTCTGTTTAACTAAATCTACATGTCCCAGTATCAACAAAGGAAATTGCATGAACTTGGAGGTAACCTTAATGGGACAACACACTGAAAACACTGTTGGGTTGGTTCGTCAAAATGTGGAAATTTTAAAATCAAAGATGTTTAGCTCAATTACCACTTGCACGGACTTCCTATCAGCATATACCCCTTATGTAACAACAAAACACCTTCAGAGAAAGGCATGTACATGTTTTCAGTCAAAATTTTTGACTTCTTGTACCACACATAGCGCCGGAAAGGTACAAAAATGGCCGTTTTGTCGGTGTCCAAATCCCCGATTGCAACACAATGTGAAGTCTAATTCCTTATAACGCCGTTAAAACACCCAAAGTTTTGTGTGTTTTCGAGAGTGGACACTTTAATCTACATTTTAACCTAAGTCCCGAAACCTTGAGTCGATTCGTTCGTTCGTAAAGTGGAAGAAAAGTTTTGTCCGCAAATTGCGTCACTTGCTACAGGCATTTGTATTTCGCGGTTCTAAGCGTGTTTTGTGCCTGCACCGAACCAAGCGCCAACCCTATTCGGCTTCGAAATTGATGTTAAACAAAACTGCAACGGTGGAAATACTTCTACAGGAGTATGGTAGGTTCAAAACAAGGATAATAGGTCGCTTTGCCGTAACTCGCAATCATAAACCTGTAATCGCCAACGCGTAATTTTGACCTCCCCCGGATAAACATTTTCAAATACTGGGACAACGTCATGTTTGCCGCTTCATTTGACCTATTTACATCATACAGCGTCTGTTACGTACAAGCAAATTTGGTATTTCCTTGCGAAATAGATGGTTTTTACAAAGTGTAATGATGTAATCGGATGTAATCAGCCAGGACCCCGGCGTCGACGCCTGTTACTGCATTTTTGAAGCTTAAATACTCGTTTATTTCGCATCCAAGCCTATTACATATGTTAGGATTTTTTGTTTGTCCTGATCAGACGAATCGATTTCTATAAATAGATGTCAGTTTTGTCCAATTTGAAATTCCACCCAAACCACTTGAATGTAACGAACGTCGACGCGCGTGTAACAAACGTCGACGCAAATGTAACAAACGTCGGCGCGCGTGTAACAAACGTCGACCAAAAGTACGCTTTCAACATTTAAGCCATTTGAAACAAAACTGGAACGAATTAAGCTTTGATATTTCTTGGGGACCATTCTAGAGCCATCTCGAATGAGCCTGCAAAATTTCATCCGAAAAGCCGCACATTAAAATCTTAGAAATCTCGTGCCTCAAATTCCCACATCTCGGCGAACCACCCCTGTTAAAAAATCAGTTGTAATTTTCGTCCAAAATTCATTATATGACTCCCAGCCATCTTGGGTAAGTGGTGCCAACGTTTGTAAGGAAAACGTCACTATCAATAAACTCATATTAAGAAAGCAAAACGATGCAAGTAAGCCCAATCAGAATTTAATTGTTGACATCAGTATCATCATCAGAAGACTCACCTTCAGGAAGAGGGTCTTGATCTAAAGGCGGGTCAACAATAATAATTTTGTCCATAAAGAAAAAGGTATCACAAGTGGCTTTGCGTCTAAACATAAATTCCCCAAGGTAGGAATCAAACATACCCTTCTTCCTATTGCAATCAGGGAAAATCTTCTTAACATGTTTCCACATCCCTTCTATGGTGTTGGTACAACAATCACCGCCTTTGAATGTTATCTTATGGTTCACTTTCAAGTGGTAATATCCTTTCTTACCCAAACAATCGTAAGACTTCCATGAATCTGAATATATAGTGGTCCCTGGATGCACATACTTCTCAATAATCGGGATTAAGGGGGGACCCTGGTGAAAAAATCGCCAAAATTCCAAAAAATAGAATTTTCAAAGTTCATAGATAAAAATGTGCATAGAAGGTTTCAAATTCAACAGGTGTTCAACCTTTAAGCTAAGTGGGTAGTTTCTTTATCATTTGGAAGGAAATAACATTGAGATCAGTTGTCGTTGGCTTCAACGCTCAACTTCACAGCTTTGCTCAGTCGACAAAAAAATTTGTCGTAGAAAGACTTCCTGCGTTCCTGGTTGACACCTACATGGGTCGTCTTGCATGGACTCCATTCATTGATGACTTGTCGAGAAATTTTAGTGACAGAATCTTGATATCAGCCCTACTTTTTTTTAAACACACCTAAAAGTTTGAAAAAAGGGAAAAAATCACTTTTTTATTAATGTTGAAATTTGAAAACTCATACCTCAGGACAGAAGTTGAATTTGAAAATTCCGTCACTAAAATCTCTTCTATACATCTTTAGGATAACCCAAAAAAATTTTCAAGACTTTCCGTCCCAATGAAAGACGCAGGAAGATTTTTCCCCAACGCTCCAAAAAACACTAAAAAGCCACTTTTCTCAGAGACCGTTCAACATTTTGGGTTGAATTTTGTTTTAGGAACTCACCATAGGGGAACATTCACAAATAACGTAAGGGCGATTTGGGGCGTTTTTGACCCCCCTGTACCCCCTTTAAGGCCAAGTAAGTTTTCAAGACCCCCCACCCCCCATTACGTAAGGTTTTCGCCCCAAAACATCCCCATAAAACCCTCAAGACGGTTTTTCTCTGTATTTTACGTGTTTTGTGCTGAAGACGAGATAAATCAGCGGTTTCGGAGGCAGAAATCAATCAGATTTCTGATTTAAGATGGCACTGCTTTCATTGCAAAAGCGTGGGTTCATAACTAGAAATCAATAAAAGGGCATTTGGCCATAATAAAATCAACGCAAACATGACATAACAAAGATATTCCACTTTTAACCCATTCAGCGCGTTCAGAAACCTTACATAAGGCTTGCTTTAGACTCCCCCACACCCCCACATAAGACTCTAGTAACGATTGGTCGACCCCCCCACCCCCTCGAGGCCCTTACGTAATTTGTGAATGTTCCCTAATGAACCTCATAATTAAGCAAAGTTTCAACTTTCTGGGATTATTTTGAAGCCTACTTGAAAGTTTCACCAGGGTCCCCCTTAATGTCTTTGCATCCCTACGTTCTACCCTAACAAGAAAACATTTGTTTGATCCCTGTTCAACTCCACCAAACACCCACTGTTGACTCTTCTTCCTCTTCCCCTTGCTGTACTTTCGCTTCGAGAAGCAGCTCTCATCAATCTCAACTATTTTCCCTACTCCTCCTAAGATTTCAAAGTCCTTCTCAACTATGTCAGTAGCAGCTTCCTGACAAAGGTTGTACCTATCAACAACAGTGGCAGATGACAAACCCATCTCTCGCAGAACATGCCGTTGCTTAAATTTCTCACACCACATAAGTCAGCATGACAATCTTCATCAATGGCATCTCAGAGCGAGAGAACCAGGAACCTGCCGGGATAGAACGGGTACTCTTGCACTTGTAACAGGGCCAAGCATAGCCGTCGGTAAATCCATTCTTCACACCAAGCCCCATATCTGCAGTACACTTGTTAGGGCACCCATAATCCTGACCATCACACCACATTGCTGAAGCCACTTTATATAATCTAACTTACTTAGAGACTCCAACTCTATTAATTTACGCAATGTAATGCCCTCCATGAGCCACCAGAAACTGGTGGCCATGGATCGATAGCTGTTTCCATATATCTCGGCTATAGCACTCCTCCCCCTCAACAGGACGACCCAAGATTCCTCCTTTTATTTAACACAAAATTGTACTTTTTACAACCAAAGTCAGTAAGAACTAAACAATTCATTTTCAGGTCCGATTAACCGATTCAGGTCCCATTCTTGTAGCTTTAGTGAAAGCTCAGGTCCATTGGCAAATAATGTGCGTGGTCCAGGCGGAGTTTCGCTGGCGGAGTTTTCTTCCGTTCAGGTCTCCTGTCGGAGTTTCTTCCGTTCAGGTCTCCTGTCCTGGCCTTGTTCCGCCTCGGGTGGTGGCCGAGTCCTGGCGGACCCTCGGCGCGGTCCCGCCTGGCTTGGCCGCCCACCGGGCCTGATGTTGCGTCCTCCAGGGCCTTTCTCTCGGGGACTTCCCTGTCGTTCCGTCGAGGCGGCCCAGGCGGACCCTCCGCGGGGCCCCGCCCGGGATGTCCCCGCCCCCTCCCCCTTGGAGTTGCTGGGCTTACTAGTTGAAGAGCCAGGTTGGAATGGAGCCTGGGCCTCCTCTGCACATTCCTCAACAGGTTCCTTATCCTGCGTTCCTCGGAGGTGCGCTGCTTGCGGCCCGTCGCGACGCTCGCACCGCGGTGCTCGGGGCTGTGTCCGCAGCTATATCCAATTAAGACTTACGCCTGCGAGAGCGTGAGCGCGAGAGCGGTCGCCTGAGCGAGGAATCGGAGGAGTGGGGGAAGAGTTCCCCTCCAAACTCTTCCCCCACTCCTCCGATTCCTCGCTCAGGCGACCGCTCTCGCGCTCTCGCGCTCACGCTCTCGCAGGCGTAAGTCTTAATTGGATATAGCTCGCGGCTGCCACCGCTGGAAGCCCGTCCCAAGGCAGCAGGGACAACGGACACAGCCCGGCCGGGGCGGACAGTGACCGCTCGGAGTCCCCCTGTGACACCCTAACGATGATTGCCTGCGGCCTCCCCGTCGGCGTTGTCCGCGGGTTTGAGGTCAGTGCTGGCTGGAGGCGCCCTACCGGCGTCTGCAGGGGTGCAGGGCCGGCGGTCCCTGGAGAATGGACTTTGGGTGACGCCCGCCCCGCGGCGGCGGCCCGGCGGTGTTACGGGGAGCGGCGCTGGCCAGGCAATCGGCGAGGTAGCTGCCGACCGTAATGGAGGCCGAGGCTGTTGCCATGGTGGCGTAGTGGCTGCCGGTGACGGAGGCCGTGGAGGTCGTGTGGACGGAGACGTAGACCCCGCCGCGGGGGGCGGGTAGTCGTGCCTGGCCTGCTGGTCCGCTGACGGCGTTGGTGCTGGTGGTGGTGGTTTGCTTACTCGCGGCGTTGGGCATACCGGCTGGACGGGGGGTGGCGGGGCGATTCGTGCGGCCTGGTCGACTGCTTCCCCGGCGCCCGAGGTCCAGGGATCGAGATCCTCCACTAGCTCCCACCATGATGCTCTGCGGGCCTGGGCGTCTGCGTCGTCCAGGAGCAGAGATTCCTCGGCGTTCAGCAGGAGTTCGTCACCGGAGTCGCTGTCCATTCGCCGGATCTGGCTGCGTCGGCGGACCACCCAGCCGGAGTTATCCTGCAAGTCAGCAACATATATTACGGACGCACGTCGTTCTTTGACTGTACCTTTAACCCTAACCCACCCAACGTGCTTTCCGGCTTTATACTCCGCGACCCAGACTTTTTGCCCGACGTCAAAAGATCTAGTATTTTTAGTTTTGGGTCGAAGCTTTTGTAAGACCCTGGCCCGGCGGTTGTTTTAACGTTCAGCCGGTTCAGAGTTCTGCAATGGGAGGGTCGGCCGGACCCATCGCCGCTTTGCCGACCGCGGCCGTAGCACCCGACCCAACCCGGCTGGCTTCGTGCCGGGTCGGGTCTCAACCCGATCCGTCTGATGAACGGGTGGGCTCACGACCCGGCCGACCCGCGTCCAGGGTGGGGCTAGCCTCGCCGTCGCCCTGCCTGGGCCCGCCCTGGGCCGGCTCGTCATGGCCCGGCCGACCAGGCCGGGGCCGGGCGGGCAGGGGAGGGGGACGCTGCGCTGCACTGGCGCTGCACCAGGGTTCGGAAAGTTACAGGTAGTAACTAGTTACAATACCGGTACTAGTTACTTTTTTGAGTAACGATACTAGTAACTAGTTACTTTTCTCAGGCTCGGTAACTGTATCGGTACTAGTTACAAATTTGCCGGTAAAGTACTAGTTGTTCGTTACAGTTACATTTCGCTCGCCGGCTCCACCATTTTCCCTTTTCTTCTCGCGCACACGTGAGGCAAAACTCGGCGCTGATGAGATATTTTTCTCGGATTGACTTTGTTTTGTCCCCACGTGTGTTGTCAGGGAGAGAGGGTGCGACAATTCGTTCCGGACGCCATAGTCCTTGCCGGTCAACCTTCCTGGTTTATTGGTCCCGAGAATGGCATAAAGGACGGAGCGCGGCATCCTGTCTCTCTCCCACTGCAACTGCCTGGCCTGAATAGACAAAGGCAGGAGACGGGCAGGTCGGGGGCTCACATGTTTGGGAATCGGCGCGGCAGGTCAATTATGAAAAGATGGCGTGAAAGTACGGTCGCAATGGGCGAGGCTGTGCACTTGACCTTGGTCGCAGAAGCAATGAAGAGACGACGTTTGTTGAACCCGATCAGCTTGGAAAAGTGACCGGGGGAGGGGGGGCTTTTTTATGCATTGAACTTCTCTACTCTGCCAAAAAGTAACAGTAAAAGTAACTAGTTACAAATTTTTCGGTAACAGTAACGATACTAGTTACTTTTCCGGACGAAAGTAACGGTAACAGTAACTAGTAAAACTTTTGGGACAAGTAACTGTAACGGTACTAGTTACAAAAATTTGAGTAACTTTCCGAACCCTGCGCTGCACTGCTGGACTGGCGCGCAAAATTTGATTGTGTCATTGCGCCGGCCGGCGCCGGCGTGCCGTGCTCGCGCTAATCTACGCTCAACAGTTTGCGCTCATAATTGTGATAGGGTTACATGTAAATGTAATAAGTGCGTTTCAGGAAGTAGAGTAGCATCCATTTTATTTTTTTGTTTTGAGAAATTTCAGATAGGAGCACAGAAAAATGATTGAATTCAAATGAGAGGGCGTGATCCTGTTCCTCCGACAATTTAGGATGAAACCAGCCTTTGACCACACCCTCTCGCTGGCAGCAGCTGTCGCCAGCTTGCCGAGTTCACGGATTGCTAATTTGGCGAGTTTTGACAAACCGTCAGGACGATCCTGTGGAAAAAGAAGAAAGAAAGAAAGACACGGTGTGATTTGTTTGGGCATTGGGTGGCGTGAGAGTAAAGCGAGGGGTACCTCACTTCCAAAACAGGTGTACACTGACTGGTGACTATACTCAATTTCCACTTTGACTAGACTGAAAATATCACGAAATGCGTTGCAAAAATACTAAAAATTACGTGGTTTTGCCGACTTTTTCAGTGACTAGACTGAAACAAGGCAGTGACTGGAGTCAGGGGTGTACACTGACTTGACGAAGTGAGGTACCCCTCGGAGTAAAGACGGGGGAAGGGGGAAATCTGAATTTTAGGCTTACCAACAACTTCCAATGCTTCATGAGAAGCTCTGCTGGCACCGAAGCCCCCATGGCGAGGTACCGCGACACCTCGTCCTGCGGCTCTTCGTCCCTGGCGATACTTCTTATACTTGTCCTCCAGGCGCCTCGCTTTGGGTGGAGGAGGGGCAGGTTCCTCGAGGACTTCGTCGGGTTTGTCGGCGCTCCCGTCCGCACCCCCTTCTCCTATCAAGGACCTCACCCTGGCTATGACCTGTGAGAAACAAAAAATTACCATACATAGTACTTTGTATTGACTGTACTGTCAGATTGACGGGGCAAAATCATAGAACAAAATTTACCTCCTCGCGTTCCCCCTCTGGTAGCATTGCCAGCTCCTTAAAATCCGGCCACAAGAAAGTGGCAACCTTGGCCTTCATTGAAGGCTGGAACTTCGAGCCCAAAAATACTAGGCACCTTGCCTTGATGATGGCCAGGTGGTTGGTGTCTGCTGGATCTGGGAGGCAATGGTCCCTTAGGCCCGTGGACACCAGCAGGATGTACGGCATGGTTGGATGCTGGGCATTGCTGCCTTCCAGGGTCTTCGTTTCGACCTTGAACTCCCGCAGAAAGTCAGTCAACCAAACCAGCATCGTCGGTCCACCTTGGCCATGCGAGACTCTTGCCCCTCAGCGTGTTCGTGCAGCACAGCAACGATCTAAAAATAATAAAAATTACAAAAATAAACTTTTTGGCAAGGCTGGTCAAAAAAGGGGAGGGGGAGGGGCCGGCACACCGTACCTCGTCTTACATTTCCAGCACAGAGGCCAGCATGATGCATGGAGTTCCAGCGAGTATCGCACTCCTGCAACACCTTCTTTGGAGAGACAAGAGGCTAGTCCTGAAGCCTTCAGGAAAGTTACTAGCTCCTTGGCCTCCTTGATCATTGTGAGCACCTCCATGCGCCTTTTTGATGTTTGCTCCCCTGTCCGTAACCCACTCGATGGCTTCGAACTCCTCCACAGTGAATCCCAGCTCCACCATAGCCTTCACCATGGCCTCGCGGATGTTCGGTCCCGTGGCCTTCACACTGGATGGAAACTGGGCCACCACCAGGTCGTGCGTCTCGGACGCAGTGGCGAAGGAGACGGTAATCTCTATGAAGTGCTTCTTCACCTGGTCGTCTGTCCACATGTCCGTGCACCCTTGACACCGCCCGTCCGCGATGGCGCTCTTGATGCGGGGGACCAACTCCGCCATGAACTTAGCCGCTCGGGTTTCAATCCGCGTCATGACCGTCGTGGCGTGCGGCATCAAGTCTCTCA
Organism: Thrips palmi; assembly: GCF_012932325.1. NCBI lineage: Eukaryota > Metazoa > Arthropoda > Insecta > Thysanoptera > Thripidae > Thrips > Thrips palmi. Next base: position 13,569,093 of record NW_023144628.1, on the reverse strand, counting down.
CGTTGATGCGCCCCTTGCAGCGGGCACTCACGTCGACGACGATTTGCATCAACTCCACCACGGCCTCACTCGTCAAGATGTTAATCGACCCCATGGACAGGGCGCAAGTGTCCGCCAACTTCACGGTGAAACCGATGTCTGGAAATTTTCAGACATTTTTTCCCATTTCCAGACATTGTCTGGAAATGGCCGTTTTTTCCAGACAATGTCTGGAAATGTCTACTTTTTCCAGATAATGTCTGGAAATGGTCAAATCCCAGATATATATCTGGAAAAAAAACGGCATTTCCAGACAATGTCTGCAAATAACATTTTCCAGATAATATCTGGAAATTTCCCAGATAATGTCTGGAAACAAAGGCCTTGACGCCGAGGTCCACGGATTTGCGACCTGGGGGTCCCCGATGGTGTCCTCGAGGTCCCCAGGACACAAGGAGTCCAACGCCGAGGTCGCCGACGCTCTAGGACAAGCGGTTCCGGAGATACGAGGACGTACCACAAGGAGTCCGTCAAAGCAACTTTTTAGTTGGAGGCCAAAATCATCATCGGCCTCTGGCTGCGTTCCACTTGGGTGTCCGGGACTTTTGACTTCAGCATCGTGTTAAGGTAGTGCTAGACTACCAGGAACCCGTCAGAGGTCGCCGTCGGACCAACGGTGCGCCCAGGATGCCGACGAACGTGGCTGCTGTGCCGCCACACGGTTCAACACCGTTGTCGCCACCACTCAGGTGGTCCCCGATGGTGTCCTCGAGGTCCCCAGGACACGGGGAGTCCAACGCCGAGGTCGCCGACGCTCTAGGACAAGCGGTTCCGGAGATACGAGGACGTACCACAAGGAGTCCGTCAAAGCAACTTTTTAGTTGGAGGCCAAAATCATCATCGGCCTCTGGCTGCGTTTCACTTGGGTGTCCGGGACTTTTGACTTCAGCATCGTGTTAAGGTAGTGCTAGACTACCTGGAACCCGTCAGGGGTCGCCGTCGGACCAACGGTGCGCCCAGGATGCCGACGAACGTGAGGCACGCCAGAGCGCCGTGGCGTGCCGGGTGCCTAAACGATCGTCGCCGCCGCTGCGGCCGCTGCGCTGCGCCGAGGGTGCCGACGAACGTGGCGGGCAAGGTGCCTGAACGATCGCGTCGCCCCCGCCGCCGCCGTGTCCTACGTCGCGACCAACAGCTTGGACGACGGGGGCCGACGCCACCGACGTGTCTGTCAACGCCACCACGGCCAGGGCCGACGACGCTGCCGCGTGCCCGGACGGCTGATGCCGCCGGCGTGTCCTGCGTCGCCACCGTGTGCTTGGACGGCCAGAGACGACGCCGTCGGCACCGACGCGGAGTGCCCTGACGGCCGCCGCCGCCGCCGTGTGCTCTAACGGCCGCGCAGCCGGAGGCCAATGCCAGAGGCCAATGTGGTGGCGTCGACGTACACGTCGGCGGCGTCGGTGCCAACGGCGTCGGCCTCCGTCGTCCAAGCTCGCGGTTGGTGCGGAGGACCCGGCGGCAGCGGCCGCAGCGGTGGCGACGATCGTTTAGGCACCCGGCACGCCACGGCGCTCCGGCGTGCCTCACGTTCGTCGGCAGTCGGCATCCTGGGCGCACCGTTGGTCCGACGGCGACCCCTGACGGGTTCCAGGTAGTCTAGCACTACCTTAACACGATGCTGAAGTCAAAAGTCCCGGACACCCAAGTGGAACGCAGCCAGAGGCCGATGATGATTTTGGCCTCCAACTAAAAAGTTGCTTTGACGGACTCCTTGTGGTACGTCCTCGTATCTCCGGAACCGCTTGTCCTAGAGCGTCGGCGACCTCGGCGTTGGACTCCCCGTGTCCTGGGGACCTCGAGGACACCATCGGGGACCACCTGGGTGGTGGCGACAACGGTGTTGAACCGTGTGGCGGCACAGCAGCCACGTTCGTCGGCATCCTGGGCGCACCGTTGGCCCGACGGCGACCTCTGACGGGTTCCTGGTAGTCTAGCACTACCTTAACACGATGCTGAAGTCAAAAGTCCCGGACACCCAAGTGGAACGCAGCCAGAGGCCGATGATGATTTTGGCCTCCAACTAAAAAGTTGCTTTGACGGACTCCTTGTGGTACGTCCTCGTATCTCCGGAACCGCTTGTCCTAGAGCGTCGGCGACCTCGGCGTTGGACTCCTTGTGTCCTGGGGACCTCGAGGACACCATCGGGGACCCCCAGGTCGCAAATCCGTGGACCTCGGCGTCAAGGCCTTTGTTTCCAGACATTATCTGGGAAATTTCCAGATATTATCTGGAAAATGTTATTTGCAGACATTGTCTGGAAATGCCGTTTTTTTTTCCAGATATATATCTGGGATTTGACCATTTCCAGACATTATCTGGAAAAAGTAGACATTTCCAGACATTGTCTGGAAAAAAACGGCCATTTCCAGACAATGTCTGGAAATGGGAAAAAATGTCTGGAAATTTCCAGACATCGGTTTCACCGTGTTGTTTACAAACAGGTCACGAAGGGACGGCGGCACTGTACGATATGCAGCGCCAATCTCAGTCTCAGGCGGCAACTGCGCCGTGCAGTAACGTTCAACATGTTTGAGCAGTGAAGAAGTCCCGTGCTTGGTGATCAGAAAGGAATCACACGATAGGCACACGCTGGCCCCTACCTCCTCATTGTCCTCGTCTGCGACCACGTGAAAATTGTTCCAGCACGCACTATTGCCGGGCCTTTTGCCCTTAGGAAACTCTTTGGGGCGAATGGACCACTCCGCAGACATCAACTTTTCCTTGCACACATCTATCAAGGCTTGACCAGAAAGAGACGACGCACTCGTTGCCGTTGAGCTCGTCGACGACGTGGACGGCGTCGGAGACACCAGGGGGGCGGTGACGGGCACCTCGGGGATAACCACGTGCACGGGGCCAAGTCCAGCAGGAGGTGGCGGCGGCGGAGGCACAGGCACTTTGTTGTTGACATTTCTCCTTTTCCGCTTGCGTGCCGGCGGCACCGGCGCCGTGGCATCGGACATGGTTCACTTCACACTCAAGAAACACTCAAGAAATCAATCACACTTTGGCGTCTTGACACAACTGAACGCTTCGCTTTCACTCGCACCGATTGAATGGCACGCAGCGGCCGGCCGGACTAGGTGCCTGCCACACTGTACACACTCGGGAAAACAAACCGGGCGACGGTAGCGCGCCTCGCAGGCGCCGGTGGAGAAAATCGGAAGTTTTTCGAAGTCAAACGACAGGTGGCGCCGCCTCGCCACGGTGTGGAAGTGTAGTGTAGGAGACGAGACGGCGGTGGTAACGAATCCATGGTAACGAGGAACGCACAGTATTGTCTGTTTCTCAAAATTGAACATAGGTTATTGTGTTTAGATAGGGAATCCCCTTTCGTTTTGAACGCGCCGCGCGCCGCGCTGGTGGGAGGGTGTGGGGAGGGGAGATGAAGAGGGACAGGAGAGGAAGGGAGGCGACTGCACCAAGACTAGACGGAGAGGAGATGGAGTGGGGGGGGGGGGGGGAGGCGGGGGGAGGGGCCTGCTACCGCTCCACTGCACTGCGGCCGGCCAGGCCAGGCCCAGGCAGAACCCGCGCGGGTCCGGACTCTACCCGCGGGTTCGGGCCAGACCCATGGGTGGAAGCGGACCCAGGCTTCGGGGACGCTTCGGCTGGTGTGACTCGGCTGACTGTTGCCGCTCGGCACGACCCGGCCGTTGTCGCGCTCTCTCGCACAGCTGGGCGGCGGGTCCGGCCGACCCTTGGAGGAGGGCGTTTGTATGGAGTAGCAATTCCCTCAGACATGGCTTGAGCTGTCTGGAAGATCGTGAAACGCCTTCTACTACCAAGCAAAAACGGCCTCTTGTTCTTCCTTTTTCTTTCATTTGTGCTACCAACCTTCCAGCCGTCACAGCAATTTCTAGCGAGACCAAATATTGGTGACTCTTGCATTTAGAAAGTCCTAGTAACTCTTTTATACTGAATTAGTCAAATTGATGGCATCTTATTCCTGATTTACGACTCCAAGTTAATAAATGAGTGTGGTTTGATGGCCATTACGTTGGTATGAAATTGGGCCCTTTGTTTACACTCCGGGTCGCTTATATTGGTTAGGTTTCAGTGAGTTTCGGTGGTAAAATTGCAAAAAGTGAGGATTATTAGAAGTTTGGCAATGAGTGGAGTGAAAGTGGAATGCCAGTTTTGTGGCAAAGTTTACAAAACTGACAAGGGGCTCAACAATCATGTCTTGTCAGTACACAAAGTAGGTGAGTTCATTTTCTCTACTACATGCTGAAAGTTGTTTTTTGTTGAGAGAGAATTTTCATTACTTGAGTGACTGCCATTTTTATGTGTGTAATTTTTCTGGGGCAGGTGTCGACGGACAGCCAAGTGAAGCCTCGGTTAGTGACACTAAACTTATTCGATGCTCAGTGTGTGACAAGACATACAAAACTCAGAAAAACTATCAAAAACACCTTCTCACTCACAATACTTCTGGTGAGCACCCTTTTGGTTATGAAAGTGATTCTGTAGTGTTATTAGTGAGTCACTGTTCCTTTTCTTTTTTCTGTGCAGAGGATTCCAATGTTAATGGCACAGATGACATAGGGAGTACTGCCCAATCTTCTTCTTTACATTCGTGCCCTGAATGCAAAAAGACTTTCAAAACATTAAAAGGGTTGGACAACCACTCCTTAACTCATCAGTCAAGTTGTAAGTAGTGTCTCTATTGCAGCTGTACCAGGTACCTGTTGTCACCATGTAAATTTTCTTATTAAAAATGGTATGTTTGTTTCAACAGCTACAGCTGCTGAAACATTTGACGGAGAACACGAAGAAAATAATCAAGCAGTTGAGGGAGAAGAGGGCAATGTTTCTGACGATGATGAGTTAGACTTTGCATTGGCAAATGACGAACTTGATTCGTATTTTATTGAAGATGAAGAAATAGAGGACCATTTGCGCAATCTTGTGCTCAATCAGAGTAATAGTGCTTCTAAAAAAACATCAAAGCAAAAATCTAAACCCTTGGTACAATGTGATAAATGCCCTGATAAAAAATACAATTCGATAGAGACATACTTGAAACATAAGGAAACTCATGTCATGGAGGGTGAGCAACTATAAAATCCTACAAAATAATTTATAAAAATTGTGACTTGGTTTGACTTTTGCACAATTTGTTTCAGGTTTGTTTTTCTATGCCCCTAGTGAGTTGGAAATTCAAATGAAGTGCCAAGAAATCTTTACTCATGCTCTCCAGGATATGTCCATCTCCAACTCCTCCATGGGAATCCAAAGAGCTGTCAAAGATGCTGCTTCTGTGCTGTGCATTTTGGGAGACAATGAAGAATTTAGGAATATTCTTGACCATGTGCAGAAAGGAGTATGTGATTTTTTTCAAACTTGTAGCAAGTATTTGACTCCTGTAGAATTAAGATTTGAATTTTTAAAAAGTGTTTCAAGTTATCTCTGCAATAGAGAGGAAAGATCTCATTTGGTGAATGAACTTCAAGAGTTCATGGAAATATCAACAGAGGCTGCTAACTTGTTATTTGCCCAGTTAATAAGAAGGTTGGGAAATGAAATATTGTCATTTTATGTGCATTGTATGATAAATAAGGGGGAAGATAATGCATCCACTGTACCGTTGGGAGAGACATTTGTTATTACCTCTCAACCAACTGATACATTAGACTTCAAGCAAACAATGCATTTTATAGGGGGAGCAAATGTGAAAAGCGTAATTCGATCTGCTGCTAGAATTAAGAATCCAAACCATGTATGGCTTAGGGTTATAGATGTTGTTAAGACTCACTTTCTTATTACTGAATTTGCGACTGCCCCAGAAGAAGAATTAATGGCGTGGACAGAATCTGTTGATAGAGGCGGGCTCACTAAAATCAATGCCAAATTATTGGATTTTTTTGTTGAACTTGGTGCTACAGTCAATGTACTGGAACACCTTGATGGATCCTTATATGTTGAAGAAGTTATCCAAAAGGTTGCAGACAACAGTAAATTAGTGTGTTTATGGTCAGAAATTTTGAGAGGCTCTTTACCTGAAGTGCAGTCATTAAAACTTTTGCATACCTTGTGTAATTATTTCTGCAATACATGGAGAAATGGGATAGTCGGTAGAAGGCTGGATGAGATTAGTGCCTCAGAGAGTGTTGGGGCGAAACATGGAATGGGAGGGGTGGCTTTCAGAACAACACTACAATGAATGTTTATATCTTGAACTTTAATGTGAAAAATATATATGTTTATGTCCATAACTGTAAACTAGAAGTTATCAGGTACATACATTGCAAAAATAGGACTCATCTTGCAGGCACTGCCAGTGTATAAAATCACATTTTCAAATTCATCTGTACAACTTACCACAATTGAGATCATGATTGCAATAAAATTGTACTATTTCTACTATAACAAAAGAAACTCTTTTTTTTGGACTATCCAACTCCCACATTAATTTGTTATACAAATCATGCAACATAAATTTCATCAACATATATTATTTTAAAGCCTTACAGCTTAGAATTTTAATAGAATCAAATCCGATAGACTGACAAAAGGCAACTCATCTCCATCAAAAATTAATTTTCTTGATATTTTCCTACAAATATTGCAGAACTTGCAGGTACTGCCATTGTATCAAATCAGTTTTAAACTCATCTGAAAAACTTATCACAATTAAGATCATGATGGCAAAAAAATTGCATTTATTACTAATACAAAAGGAACTATTCTTTGGACCAACCAAGTCCCATATCAAATGGTCATACAATCATGCAAACAAATTTCATGAAAATAGTATTACTTTAAAGCCTTACAACTAAGAATTAAAATAGAATCGAATCCGATAGACTGATAAATGGCTACTCATCTTCATCAAAGACCAATTGTTTTGATACTTTCCTACGCTTAGGGAGAGGTGTCTCGTCAATCTCTTCATCCACTGCTTCGAATTCTGAAACATTTGCAGCAGTCCGCTTCATCTTGAGATCTCTTAAAAGGTGGAGTTTGCCCACATTATTCAGGTACTGATCTTCAGTTGGGTTTTTATTTCCCCCTCCTGCAGCTCGTTGTTTTGAGAAGTATATCTCCAATGAATCCTGGCTAAATACACCAGACATTATAAACTTAGTACCAGCACCACCTTCAGTTTCCGGAGTAAGTAGGTACTTGGTGACACCAATGAATCCAAGCACAGTCATTTGTATCCCAGTTATAGTCTGATGGCTCAGCTGCATGGCACTTCTTTCTTCTTTTTTCTTGAAAGTAGCTTCTGCTTCTTTTTTCCATTCTTC